>NW_015150633.1:1239692-1255274 GCF_000732505.1 Cyprinodon variegatus | reverse complement strand
TTTTTGTAAACAGTTTTATTTGTTACTTGAATCAACTGTTTAATTGAGGTCTGAAGAGGTTTTCTCTAAGGGTTAGACTCTAAAGAAATAAGATGCCTTTTGTAGGGTTTTGTTTTCCCTAGAGATGTCCATTGAATGTAAACTCATAGCCATGTCTCGATGTGTAGAACACTACACAGTACCTTTAATTTGGTTCTAATAACAGCAGATTGTTTATTAGTTTGTTTACTAGTAATTACTTTACTTTTTTATTATGCTGATCATAAAACAATTTTTACAATGTGATATGTCATTGGCTGATATTTAATAAATGTTTTAACCAGTGTGTCAGACTCATTTTGAATTGATATTAGGTTGGTACGACGTTAAGTAGCTTCTGATGTAGTTAAGCTACTTTTAACACATTAGTGTAACTTACAGTACATGCATGATGATTTCTCTTTATTTGTTATGAAACATTAATTTTTTATAGGTTTGATGTCTAATTATCTTTTTTTAAGTCGTGCAAGAATTAATTATTAAAGTGCCAATATGATTAGTTTTAACTAATTTCTTAAACATTTTATTCATTCAGGGTTATATTTTACTTTACATTTACATCAAACATATCTTGAAATAGATAAACTTAAAAAAAAAGAATAAATAAATCAATCTTGAATCAAATATTCAGGATCACTCACACATGCATGGACCAAGTGAAAAACAAATATATAAAATTAAACTATCATTCTTTGATGGAATATATATTAGTAATTTATTAATAACAATATCTAATTCTGTATTTGATTCTTGGATAAAACACAAATAATTAAACTGCTAAGCTGGAATTGACTCATTTAAAAAAGAAGTTGATGCTGGGAGTTTTAACCTTTGAACAGTTTGGAAGATCATAAAAGATAAAACAGTGTTTAAATTCTATCCATCCATCCATCTATCCATTATCTGACCCGCTTGTCCCGAGTGGGGTCACGAGGGGTGCTGGTATGTTTGAATTCTTTAAAAGTTATTATTTTTATGTGTTGGTGGTTTACAACAGAAGTAAAAATGGAGTGGTAGGTTTAAATTTCTAAACCTTTTCCTTATTTAAAGACCAACATTATAGTCTATATATAAGTGTACTTAATTGCCAGAATTTACAGATAGAATTATTTAGTGTAATAAATAATGATAAAAATCAAGATTTCAAATTTTGTCAATTTTGCCAATTAATAGCATAAAAACAAACTTCTCATGTAAAGTTTGACAAAGGATTGCTTTTATTTCTCTTAATAGAATGATTGTTAGCGATAAAAAACTACATCAGCACAATAATAAAAAAAAGTGTTTAAAACAGGGTAAGTATGTAGATTTTAGGGTAACTATGTTTAATGCACGCCTAAAGGGTTTTATTTTCAAAAGGTGATTTCAAAAAGACAATTGAATCTGACCCACTTCAAAAAGATACAACTTGATTGAAAAATATTTTTAAAATACTTGCTTTATCATAACAGCAACTTGATAACAGCTACAAGATAAGACATTATTAGAGAATTCTGTTAAATGAAAATCTTCAGCATGTGTGCCGGAAATTGATTTAAAAACATAAAAATTTAACGAGAAAAGTATAACATAAACAAATAGAATCATACTGCTTTAAAGCAAATATATGAACATGAACACATTTTCTCAAATGAATTGAATCAGAAGCAACAGCTTCAAAAAGCCGATGCATCAGTGCTCTTTTATAGCGTATTTTGTTGGAGCAGCATTTGCTCTACAGCTGAGAGGAAGCAGTTGGATGAATTCCTCAGGAAGTCCAGCTGGATCCTAGGATGCCCCTTCGACCTTGTGATGCTTGTGATGTTTGAATGTGTTTTATGCACATAGAATGATTCATATTTTGTGTCATACTGTGTTAAATGTTTGCAATCATTGATAGGGGTGTGCTATTATTAGTCTTATATTGTAAATTTGCCCTGTACAGGTTTCTTATTCAAATTTAATACAGTTTATTTATGTATTCATTTATTATTATTGTTATCATCACGTTTTTTTTTTTTTCATTTCACTTTGCCGTTGGTGTATTATATATAAGTATTTTACTATAGAATATTCTATTTTGTTCTCTCCCTTCTCAACTTTTCTAGAGAATGTTTGTTTCATGTTTCCCCCCCAAAAAACATATGTTCTCCAACTGAAGACGTTAAAGTGTTGTCTGCATGTCTGCATTTTTTGTAATGAAGCAGCGAATGCATGATGGGAAACTGCCTTAAAGCATTTAATTTTAGCTCTTCAGAGTCATTTTTGGACACACAGGGAGCCATGGTAAAGATATGACACAATGAATGATGTGACCCAATTTCCTGCATTCGTACCAGGCACAGCAGTTTGTTAAATAAGCCACAACTGTGACCTCTTAAAAACTTTAAACAAACGGAAGTCACAAAGGAAGAATGAGCCAACTGCAAAATCCCATTTTCACCTACAACCCCTTCTTTTCCTTTATATTCTGTTTTATAAATTCCCAAATGTTTAGAGGAAGTCAAGGGGGAGGGAGCTTATTTTTCTTTAAAAAGAAAAAAATTTTTAGAGCTTGCATATTAAAAAAGAAATATTTCTGCAAAACATTTTTCTCTAAAATTATTTTAGGGTGTATTCTGTTGCATAATCAAATCCTTTTCAGGTATTCATCATAAAATAAAAATACAAAAATTGAAAGATTTCTTATCACAAAAAAAGAAAAATAACACATCACAATTTCCATTTTATTAGTCTGTAACCCACTTCTCTGGTAGATCAGGGTGACTTTCTGTGTAAACAGCTTAAGCCTGGTGCCCCTTGGGTAATGTTAGAAAACCATGATTGATTGGAGGTGGAAATGGAGATAGAGGGTAGCAGGATAGAAAACCTGGTGGAGCAATATTTAGTTGCTAAATTACAAATAATATTTGCATAAAAATATGTTTTAACATTACGTAAATATGATATTTCACAAAAAAAGGAAGATTTAGCTTAATGAATTACAATGCAACATGTTCCATCGTTACCTGGTTCCTTTTGGATTAAATAAAATCGAATACTGGCATCTGCAGCAGGCTTGGTTACTCTTAGATAATTTTACAACTATAATAATTGCTCTATACACATGGGAGATAGCTCATATCAAATACTATATTTCTGAAAATTATTAACCAATTTTACAATAAAATAATATAAATTTTTCTGATTTTCCATTAAAGGTATAGAGAATATTTTATTTCCGGGTGGATCATCTAGATAAGTGGTCCTCCTAATTGTCAGTCATTATAGTGATATGTTTACGTAAGGCCATCCTACGTGCTCGTGTCTTTTTCTGCCCATGCGCATTTTCAGGTGTGTATGTGTGGTGTGCAACGGTTTAAGACATTGAAGCTCACCTTTCTCACCATGGTTTTTTGAAAATGGCCAAGGGTCATAAGAGAAAAAGTGTCTATGAGTTGTATGAGAAGAACAGAAAGGCCTCAGAAGAGGTGGATATATCCCGGAATGCTTTGCACCAAGAGTTCTCTTTGCAAAGTATTTTGGTTTTTGCTGTCACAGCTGCCAACTGTCGCTATAGGCTGTCGCAACCCGACAGCCGCGCCTAATAAGAAAGATGGCACAGGAGGAGGAGTTACCTGACCAATGGGGAGCAAAAAGCAGTGATCATCTGTCCGAATGGTCATTAACTCAGGTCGCTATAAAGTGCATTATATACTGTAGTCCCAGCTCTAAATACTGATTGAGGGATTTAGGAGTTAGAGCGGACGTTTGGACACAGTAAGCTTGTATGAGCTATGAGAACAGGAACTTTAAACAGAGCATGCACGAGGAGAAAAAGGCTTGTGGATGCTCTCGCACGTGGAGAGGATGGGTCATCCTCCACAATACCTTGAAACACCAAGTGGTGAAAGTTGACATGAGCATAGGTTTAGCCTACCACTCACCAAGAAAATGCTGAAATATCACAGTGAAAGCACCAATGTGTGAAAAACAGAAATGTGGTTTTTTTTTAAGCACAGATAAAACATTATTTCAACCGTTGTTAATGTGATATGATATTTGCATATTTAGGCTGCATTGAGTGATAGACCACTTAAATTTGAGTGTTGATCATAAGTCAATGTGCACAGAATGTGCAAATAGACTTTCCCTGGATATCACTGTAGACCAATTACAGCTTCTTCCATCAGAAAAAATAAGTTGTCGAGAAAGAAAAGTAATCAACTAGAAGATTTTATATACAGTTTTATGGAGCTGTTATGGCATGGATTGACATCACACGTCTTTATCAGCGAAGGTGTATGTTAACAGCCAAAAAACACTTTTCTGTTGCTTTTTTCTAACCTTAACTAAGCAAACAGAGATTAAGAATAAGATAAACCCAAACATCAAACCAAAGACATAAACAGAGAAGGTAAAATAGAAAAACATCGATATGAGTGGTGACATCTGTTATAGACTGAAAAAATTCATATACATTTAATCTATTTGTTCATGGTTACTTTAACTTTACTCTGGTATTGCTGTTTTTCACTTTGGTTTCAGAGAGCCTTAAAGTGTGAAAAGTATACATGAAAAGGCATCAATCACAGTGATGAAAATCTAACAGAATCAAACAGGAAAAGGTGCTTAGTATCACATTAGTTTCAAATGAGGGCTATATAAGAAATCGAGATTTAGCTTAGAATGGATTCACAGACCTGTTTAAAAGCACAGCTGAAGGTGATGATAAAAAAAAATACAAATAAATAAATAAACAGAACCTTAAAAAAACATTAAAGAAGAACAAAGGCTAAACTGTTTTTTTCTCTTTTTGGCATTTTGTCAGATAACTTTTTGTTCTTTCACCCCTTACTAGAGAATTTCATTATCAGAAGTCTGCATGCCTCTGTGTTCATTGTAAAATGTTAATACCAACAGTCGCTGCAGGCTAAAACTTCACTGAGCTTTATGTTAGTGACGCAACTTCAAAATGTGCTTCGCATATCTTGATATTTCTCCCCGCTGTGCTGCTGCAAATGCTTTGAAGCTTTTATAATAATGAAGAGGTTCTTACCTCTGATTAAAGAGACAAAAATGTAACACTCGTTAGGATGTGAAGGAGACTTCCAATTTAAGGTTTCTATGGAGGGGATCTAAAAGGCGTACAGCAAATTTCCACACAACGGTCTTTCTGTTTGTTCTTCCAAGGTTGACCTGATAAGACTTTTTCAGATTCTATTCCCCAGAATATCAAGATTAGTTTATGATTTCCTCACTTAGAATTATGCCCTAAAGGCATTCAGCAGGGCTTCAGAAGTGGTTTATCATAAGCACAGTGATCTACAAAAGCAACCCAGATAAAAAAAAAAAAAAAAAAAAAAAACTCCTACTGTTCATCACAAGAAGCATATCATTCTCATTAAAACACCTACATCTTTAATATGAACTGATTTCTAAAGCTTCTAATGTTTTTCCAGCTCTTTGTTGTTTTGTTTTGTTTTGTTGTTTGAGCTTAAACCAGTTTTGCAGCATTTCATTATACTGTAGCATCAGTTAGATCACAGAGACCAACTCACACTCTGGCCCTGCGGTGGCCGTGGCGTTTACGTCTGCTTCCTTTGATGCAGCCGTTCCTGTCTGCAATGTCCGCCTGTGTGTCAGCAGCTTTCCGATCATCTGCCTGAAGCAGGCAAGATGCTGTTGGTTCTGAGCTGTGCAACAGAAAAAGAAAACAGAAAACACACACTTTGAGACACTCTTCAGTAAAATATAAATTTTTTTAAAGGTGCCCACATACTTAAAACATCGTTCAACTGGGAAGAATATTGTTTAACGTGCTTTATAATTTTCTTTATGCTGGCTGAATGTTTTATTTCCCAACCTTCTCCTCCTGGCAGCTAATCTCCAGGAAAAACTGAGGTCAGTGATTTACAAGTCAAACTCCTGTCAGCTGGAACCTAGTTTCATGTTTCAGCTCCCTTGGCATTTAAGTATTTTTTTAATTTCCATGTAGTGATACAACTTATAGCTAGAGAATAAATTATCCTTGTCGCTACACCGCTTTTTTCTCTCATACATAAAAAATAAATACTAGATTCCTACTGCTTTTTTTTTTCTTCAGATGGCAAAGCAATGTTCCCATCCATTAAATGTTTTTACAGTATATCTGGCCCTCTGCTTTATTTGCTTTTCCTCTCTAGATATAGGAAATGAAACTGACTGAACTGTTAAACAGATCAATAATCATCCATAAGAATGTTTTGTTTGGCATTTTCAAATTAACCTTGTAAATGCATGGATTTCTCAGAATACTCCAGTTTATAGTGCACATTAGGTTCACGGAGAAAAGAAATCCTAATCTGCTGGCATGCATGCTTTCCTGTCCAGTGTGTCTGTATTTGCCCTGTGATGGATTGATAACTTGGGAGTACCCCGCAGCTGTGCTCCAACCGTCCTGCAAGGATCAGCGGGGCAGCGAAAATCAATGAGAGGTTAAGCAAATTATCTCCTGCTTCTAAATCATGCTGCAACAACCCTTCCAAACAACAATCTTCATCTATAAATGACTTGATAAATTGAGTGATTTGATGTAAGCTTGCAGCTAAAGCCCTGATAAGGATTCTCTGTTTTAGTCATGAGAGATTTGAGCGTAATTACAAATTCTCCTCTTTGGCGAGTGGCTCCCGTCTGATTGTAATGAGAAGATAATCAGAGCAAGAGATTAGTCCATCAGCACCGTTTCCTTCACTTCCCGCTGCAGCGAGCAGGCAGGAGCCGTCGCTTTCCATCTTCCTCACCTTCATTTTCAGGGGCCTTTCAGAGTCAGAGGAAGTGCCCTCTGACAGGGATCTAATAATGTAAAACGGCAGACTGCGTGCTTCGACATGATCGAGTGTGGGAAAGGTGTTAGGGGAGATAAGACAGCCACCACAAGGATGATTAGTCTGATCAAGGAGGCTGATGAGGAAGACAACCTTTAAACAAACTGATGATTGGACAAATTTCTCCTTGCATAGAGCCAAATAAACATAATTTCACTTTGTCCTCAAGGAGGTCAAAGATTACATCATGAATATTTGAATTATTATTTAAATAGGTGACAGAAATTATTAGCAGCTCATTTATAAATAGGAAACTAAATAAAGACACATTTTAAGGGATTTTCCTGAAAACCCTTAGATGTGATTACAATTTTTTTTTTTCTTTAGTGCCCCAGCAGCTTTGGTAATATTATTTGAAAAAGAGTTACTAGGTTTAGTTATAATTTACTTGTCCAAAACACTAAAGGAGTTAATAACATGATCAAGCTCAATCAAAGTAACTAGTTACCAGGTGAAGTAGCTATGCAGGTAGTCTATTTTCTTAAATGTACATGGATTCTGATTACTTTCAAAGATTAGATACAACATGTTTTGAATGATTAAATATAAATCTACTTTAGGTATTAATTCAGTGTTCCATTAATAAAAATAACAAAATATCTGAACGTTGTGTCCAGGGACATATACTGTACTATGAAAAATATGCTTTCCAAACCTGTGGATACCCTAACTGGGCGTCAAATCAGTAAGGAAATCCAAAAGACATGCATAAGAACATAATGGTGAGAAGAATAAACGCAAAAACATTGCAATCCCATATGATGCTGTAGTCTCTGAAAAACTCAAGAGTATTTTTAAACACAAAATCCCAGTACATTTCAAACTAAACAAGACCCCTAAACAGAGACTAGTGCATCCTAAAGACAAAACCCCCAGAACAAATATGAGCGGAGTGGTGTATGCAGTGAGGAATGCTCTGATCTTTATATTGGAGACACCAAACAGCCTCTCCACAGATGCATGGCTCAAAACAGATGGGCTACCTCCTAAGGACAAGACTCTGCCGTCCACCTACACCTTAAGGACAAAGGACACTGGTTTGAGGACAAAAATGTTATTTTGGATAAAGAAGGCAGTTGGTTTTAAAGGGATGTGAAGGAAGCCATTTATGCTAAGAGAGAAAAACTAACCTTAAACAGAGGGGGTGGACTCAGGTTTCAGCTCTCAAAAACCTACAACACAGCGACAGAGCTGATTCCTTCTACCCATCACTATGCAGGGGACCAAAACATCTCTCCTGGTCACCCAGGCCAACAACGACCTCAACGACTCCCCATCACTAAGGGGTGGACCTTTTTTTTCTTCTGTTTAATTTGCATGTTTTCTAAACCAAAACAAGGCTTTTGTTTGTTGCCTCTCTATAAGCCTCGAATTCAAGCCCTACTCCAGACATTTTGAATTGAAAAGGGTTCCTGGATGGGAAGACAAAGTCCAGTGGTTTGTTTTTTATCTTTGTATGAATGATGATGATCTGAAAAAAACAAAATTGAAAAAATAAAGCTCTAAACAATAATATAAAACACAATATTAAATAAATACCAGCGTAGAAAATACTTTGTTAAAAGTTCAAACCGTTCAATAAAGTATATTAACCCCTAGAGGGGGAAATGTGTTTCCCACCATCAACACATACAGTACATTCTCAATAAAACACATAAAATAACACATAAAGGAGCATTAAAAAGACTTTAGTCAAATTCTTTGTTTGCACCCACAAACAAGGCCATTAAAGTCAAGAGTGATAGGCGCATTACGCCTCCTTAACCATTCAGCCTTACATATGCCACTATCTCAGCACCCCTTCTCTAACACTGCATTGGGAAGCAAAGGCTGTTATCTGCTGTAGCACAGACTGCACACTTACTCCAAATTGTTAGTAATGTAATGCCGTTACCCAAATGAGAATCTAATTAAATAGATTACTCCTTACTGAAACAATAAAACAGTTACTAATGGGCTAAATATCTAATGCTGTTACTCCCAATATTCTGCATCAGCTTTTACAAAAGAATAACTCGAAACACGTCAAGGACAGTTGAATGGACTGCTGTCTGGTGCCATTACTGTAACTGGGGGTTTGTTTCATCTAAGAGGAAAAAGACTAGTTTTTTTTTTTTTTTTGCAAAGCAATAAAAAAAACCTGCGAATGGATATATTCTTTTCCAGTCACGAAACGGTCAACAACATGTATCTCTCCCTCCGTATTGAACTTAATAAAGGTGGGGACTAATGTTATATAATCTTCCAGAAAATAAATAATTATGCAGATATCGATTTTCTAAAATAGAAAAAAAGGTTACATTAGAGGTTTTTTCAGCACCTATGTGCATATATTATGTAAAACCATCATACTGGTCAGATCAGGTCACTGGTCACACAAGTTTTGCGAAAAAAAAAGGAAATCAGACAGTCCTTTCTCAAGCTACACCCGAGCTCCTACTGGGGTTTAATAAAGCATTTTCAGGTCAGAGAGATTGATTAGTTTTTCTTTTAAGTTTCTAACCCCAGAGTAATTACTTGAGTAGGCTAAAGAACTTAAAAGTTATCAGGAGACAACCTTAATGTGAATTCAAATCTCCCTATGTGGTCTACCATTGACTACATCTGAAAGCTGTGCAATGGAAATGATTAGTCATCTGCTCCTGCTAAGCAGTGTTGACCAGAACTTTACACACTTATTTCCCCTGTAAATAATATTATTTTGAACCGTTCTGACTCTTCACCCTTGCAAAATTAGTACATCCCCGGATCAAAGGGTGGCACCAAACAAACAACCTGATAAAAACCAAATTTAGACCACAAACTGATGAAAAAAATACATAATAAGCCTTTATAGAATAACATTTTGGTAAAATCTTTTGTTTCCATCATGTGGATGATTTATCTACAGGGATTTATATTGACATCCTTGTGAGGAATTGCCTATTTATTTATTTTTTTATTCTTTTCTCATTCTTCTCTTCTGAGTTGACAAGCCTTTATCTTCTTTTTGGCACGGTAATAAGCATGCCTGTGAGTGGCGTTTGACTGGTAATCCAGCATGCTGAGCATGCTTGCTGGGCCAGTGAGCTTTCGGACAGTACATCTTTTTTCATGTTAACCTACTGGCCCATAAACATTCAATTCGATTATTTTTCTGAGGTTGGAATGGCTGAATCACTTCTCTTAACCTACCCGCCTCACCATTGTGTGCTTTCAACCTGCCAAAGGTGGAAATTAAACAAACATTTAATCACTATAAACCACTTCTGCCCCAATGGACATTAAACAAAACCAGCAACAAGAGGAAAAACAGGACTGAAGGTAGACAACTTACGCTAGTCGAGATAGGCAATAAAAATATAAGAAATTATAAGTTTTGCTATAATAACAAACAGCCAAGGAGCCTGTGGCATTACTACACTTGTATGTTTTTATCAGCATCATTACTGAGTCAGACTTGTGTTTTGTAACTTCTTCATTTTTATTCAAGTACAGCAAACATATTGTAGCACTGTTACTGAACCATGGCTGAAATTCAATACATTCTATATTAGGAATACTTTAATTCATATGAAAAATAAGTAGGCAGCATAAGTGGTATTTAGCATCAGAATTTATATCTAATATAGCAGACTTTAAAACCATGTAGTTTAATGCAACAAGAAATATCAGTAATGAGTTTAATTAATTTTGTGAAATCAAACACACATTTGTTTTGTGTCAGGCAGGGAATTTCCTGTGCAGGAAAAAATTCATGATTTGTAATTGCATTATTCTAACTTCAGATAACACTGTGTTTCAAGAGTTATTCAACGTTTCCTGCGGCACATTGCTTGTTTTTTATTATTTTGCTTCATTATAGTATCATACACAGACATATTTTAAAACAGGTCATCTGCAGAGGGAAGCCTGACAGATAACTGTGGTCTACCTGTACTATAGCCATATCTGTGCTACAGTCAAGCTCTGCTGTGAAAGGGAAACAAGAATAAACACAAATTAATCTGCATAACGGCATGGATGTCCATAGACCAGAAGCAGTATGTTTTCTAGTAATAATCTTTCTAAAATTCTTATTTTAACCTTAAGACATCTTAACTCATAGACTGTTCCTCTTGGATTACAAATTGACAAAATTGTAATGCGACATTGTTGTAATGCAACAAATATCACAGATATGGCATTGGTGTGGATGCATTCCCTGAGATAGGAGCCTCCTTTTCAGTGGGTGGAAATGAAGCTGTTACTGAGTTATGCTTGGCGGCCTCGCTAACAAGCTAACAGTTTTGCAGTTTTTGTCACTGTGCCATCTTTGTTAAAAGAGAAAAGCCATCACTGAAAAGTGGGGAATGATTGCGGTTCAACTTTGCCTTGGAGTTCTTTCCAAAAAAAAAAAAGCACACAAAATGTCTTTTTATGATTAAAATGACCAAATGCAAAACTATAACAATACTATAACCAGGAGAATTACGGGTGGGTCATTTCAAATGTGATTTAGAGGATAGACTTCCATGTGCCAGAAACATCAGCTATAGGTTCCACTAACATGAGTGAACAGAGCTGATATAAACTCCTTCATTGGTGTTATTACAGTGAATTAATTGACAGGGGGGTAGGAGTTAACAATTGTATACTTTCTCCTGCTGCTTTTAAAACTAATTTATTCATTTCTTTTGTGTTTAAGTGTTTTGATTGAAATAAACGTTCCTTCATTTGTCGATTCAAAACACTTTCAGAAAAACTAATCAAAAGTCCTCTTGCTTCTGATTTAAACATGTTGATGAATGAAAAAAGATTTAAAAACATAATCCCGGTGAAACTATATTCATACTTTGATAGAAATGTATCGAAAAATATATTCAATAATTATTGTGCATTTATGACATTTTAACTTATTAAAAAAGCTAATCGAAGACTGAACTCACTTAGGGACTCCTCTGCCTTTTGGTAGAGCTCAGCATTATTACTACAATTACAAGCAAAAATCATTGTTTTGTATTTTTCTTTATCAAAAATTAAAGGGAAACTTTTACTGGGTAAAACCCAAAATAAATAAATAATTGTGCCCAGTTTAAATACAGTTCTGATATCTTTTTTTAAAAGACAGAAAAAACTTCCAACATTTCTCAGCAGGATTTCTTTCATGTTTCTTCAGATAAAGTTGCTATTAAAGGAAGGAAAAAACAGAGTTTCAAGGTAATAAGGGAAGATTAACAGTGCAATACATGTAGGAGAATTTACAATTTAATTACCTCAAAAATGAGAGGAAAATAAATAATAACCTGGCTTCTCCACACCGGTACGGTTTACTTCACAACTCAATAATACAGCCTGCCCAGAGGAATGTTACAGTATTATCTCAGCAAACTGTCCTTCTCTTATACTAAATTAGCATTCAAACATGATTAATCTGAATCTGTTTCCAAGAGTGTGCATAAAGCTGTAAAGCTACTATTCTGTTATATCTGACGGTTGAACAGTAGAAAAAAATGGGACCATGAATTAATCATCTTGGAAACTTT
This sequence comes from Cyprinodon variegatus, assembly GCF_000732505.1. Classification (NCBI taxonomy): domain Eukaryota; kingdom Metazoa; phylum Chordata; class Actinopteri; order Cyprinodontiformes; family Cyprinodontidae; genus Cyprinodon; species Cyprinodon variegatus. The sequence continues at coordinate 1,242,907 of NW_015150633.1, read as the reverse complement.
CTGATGTGATTTTCATCCCCTGGATCCACACAACAACAAATTGATTACGGTAGTTTCCCTTTGATAGAATAGATTTTTCAGCTCATCATGAAAGCAGCTGGGACACAAAAAAAAACTAAATTGATGTGTATTTTATTTTTATTTTTTTCTGGTTTACTGTTAAGCATCCCTTTTCTAATAGAAACATTACTTTTGTTAGAATTTGGAGCTCTTTGTTTGGAGACGTTTGATTATTTTCCAGGCAGTGGAAATAAAAGCAGCTTGCTTTCTGTGAACATCTGAACAGCATACTTACAATTATCTCAACATAAAGGACGAAAAGGGAAAGCCTTTTGGTGTGAACGGCCTGTTTTGTGTAGCTGAATAAAGACAGAGTGGAAAGTGACCCAAAGCTTTCCCCTTTTTATTCAGCTTTTTTCAGCTTCTGGGTTACTCACCATCCCCTTTTTTTGTTATTTGCAAGAATAGAACCCGATGACTTCTAAACTAAATCAATTTAAACAACAACAAATGTATGCCCATTCAATCTGGCCTTTGGCATATACGGTCACAACATTTCAAGATCTAAAAGCAGTTTTTTAAATCTGATCAGCAAATCCTTTTTTTTTCCTTCTCCCTTTATTCATACACCGTACTGTATACTTCACCTTCTGAAGCAGCCAGAGGTGTCAAAAGGGGCCAATGCGAAGCACCGAGCTGACAAAAAGGCTTTAAGCAAATGGGAGAACAGAGCGGATTAAGTGCCAGCCCGCTTGATGAGGAAGAATTATGTGGACACTAATCCTTGGAAATCCAGGCAGGGTTTGTTTACCGTGAAACAGCCTGAAACAGGTAAAAGTGAGACTGCTGGATCAAGTTTGGCTAAATCTGCTGCTGAAATACAGCTTGCCAACAATGCTTGCTCAGAAACTGCGGACAAAGGAAACATTCCATATTCTGACTTTCTGACCCCTATGTCTCTCTCTCTTTCTGAAGATGAATCCCGCGTTCCAAGCACACCTCCTTCTGTCATGAAAAATTCTTAGGAAAAAAGAGAAGTGATCATCCTGTCACTTCCTCTTGTTCCAGTCTTTGTCACAAGGCGCAGAGTCTACCTCCTCCCAGCGTGATGCTCCTCTCTGCTTCTTTCCTCTATACTGACGCCAACATTAACTGATGAATCAAACACATGCAACAGACAGGACAGTGAGAACGCGAATTTTCACCTCGGTGTGTGCCAACACCTACCTAACAAAACATGCTTAGATATCATCACTTTTGCCAAATATATTTATGCAGTTTCATTTCACACAAAAATGTGTGATGTTCCTATGGTGCAAAAGACAGGAAGAAGAGGTTATAGATGAGCAGCAAAAACATGTTTTGAGTTCAGGCTATATTAATTTGTGGCTTATTTTCTTCAGCAAATGGAAAGAAATGTGCAATGAAAAAAAAAACAGCTTATATAGTCTTTGAAAAGTAGGTATGTATTTGGATCTACAATATGTCCTCGAAATATTTCACATTATTTAGCAGTGATGCATTTATTCTTTAAAATATTCTTAACAATATAATAAATACACCACTAAAAGTACTAAAAAGAGTAAAAGAACATGTACTACAACATCTTTACAGAATAAATATTATCTGTCAAATCTGTCAGTCTTATTCCCATTTTTAAAGTATTTATTTAAGTCCTATCAGGTTAAGGGATATCTAGACATTTCTCTTTAAACCAGATGTGAGAAAATTACCATTTGGCTTTTTTTTGTTTATACGATAAAGTAAAATGAAAAGCACTTCCATAACGCAATGATATAGGGCACATTCTGTATAAACATTTTCTGCATTTGCCCTTAAAAATCACCTGAGATTAAACGAGATTACATCCTTAAAGGATTGTTTTTTTTCTCTGCCACTGATTTTGTTATTAGATCTGTATGGTCTCTATTTAAATCAAGTGTAAAAATAAAATGCTGACTTTGCTTTTGCATGGCCTTCTGAGGCAGGTTGAGAATATGGAGATGGATGTGAATATTTGGAGAAAAAAAGAGAAAAATCAACATCTGTATAAACCTTTTCTTCTTTCTACTTCTAGAAAGATGAAGTTTCATTTTGACAAAAATCCAATTTCAATAAATTGAATGCAGGGACACAAGAGGGTTATAGTGACAAATATTGTATTTTGACTCATCACAGTTGCATACCTTCTGAGTTCCATAGCCCTGAAGGGGCTATGTTATTCATATAATAGTTGATCGTTTGGGAAATGGAATCCTCTTATAGCTTTTCTTCAAAAAGAATACAAAGTGTTTTCAATTGTTATGCGAAAATAAATTCCTCATATTTGTTAGCCTTTGTGAGATGGTATTGACTGCCTTATAGTTGCATTTTCCAGTCAATTTTTTCCTTATACCAAAAGTTATACGGGAGGATTATTCCCTTCCCTTTTATAAATGTTCACGATTTGAAAAGACTAAGAAAGAAAATGAAACTCATGCCCAAAGTACTGTGCAGATAAAGTATACCGGGGTGCAGTGGGATGCAGGGGTTGAGCTTGCAACCCATCTACAGAGGCTTTGAGAGAGCCTTCTCTACTTTCTGTGGCAGCTTAGGTCCTTCAACATCTGCCGCACAATGCTGCGGATGTTTTAGGAGTCTGTGGTAGCCCATGCCATCCTTTTTGCTGTTGCGTGTTTGGGCAGCAGACTGAAGGTGAAGGACGTCCACAGACTTAAACTCATCCGCAAGTCCAGTAACGTTGTTGGGGAGGAGCTGGACTCTGACTGAAGAGTCAGAGAGGAGAATGTTGGCCAGGATGAAACCCATGGTGGCCAATTCTGCACATCCTCTTCATGATGTGCTGTTCACCCACAGAAGCACCTTCGGTAAGACTCATTTTATACGCTGCACCACAGATGCCTTTGGCCATCGAACAGTATAATTCCTCTCTCTAACAGTCATTGCAGTTCATTACTTATTATTTATTTATTTCAATACCTCTCAATGCACAATAACATGGTCATGTGCAATAACAGTCAGCCTCCCTTTTTTTTAGTAACAAAGCATCTATTAACAAGCCAATATGGATATAGTGTGTTTAATGAACAAAAAAATGCTTGAAAAACATTTAGACTGTACCTGCATTAGCGATATAAGCTATGGCAATGCTTTCATCATTTGGGATTGTCAGGTCAATCACTACCTCTGCTGCTTATATATATATATATATATAT
>NW_015150633.1:1200008-1239393 GCF_000732505.1 Cyprinodon variegatus | reverse complement strand
CTGCGCAGAACCCTCAAACTCCCAGGCCTCTGGTAGAGGACCCGAGCTTGAGGATGATACATACCACCCCACGAGGGGTGAGAAAACAGTTATATATATATGCCTGATCCAGCATTTAGAGATCCCTGTAGATGTTTGTGTCATCCAGGTTGCCATGGCATCCACACGGGTGTGCCACCCCCCCAATGAGATGGTCAAGACTTCTTGTGCCCAGGCAGCAAGTGAACAACAATAAACTGTGGCAAACAAGTCAGACAAAACAGCATGAAGGATCAATACCACTAATGGTGAAACAGAAGCGCAAAAAGAACATCTGGCACTTAATAAATCTGATCTAATTGTTAAAAGAAACAATACTCAAGTTATAAAAATCAAACTAGATGACACTTTTAAACAAAAACCTAATTTTAACTGCTTTGACTAAGGCTTTTCTTTATTTGTATGGTTTCTTTAGAGAAAAAAATCTTGAAAACAACAACCTAGTTTTTCAGAAAAAAAAAAAAACTGCCAAATGTCCTGCATTACTATTATTTTTGGACCTATCAGACCTCTAACAGCAGATAATAAAAACAAGTTAGAATGTATATTATGTTCATTGAGTGGAGATTTAAGAAGGATTTATTTTAAAGATTGGTGCACTTATTTATTTATTTCTTCCCTTCCATTGGTAAATTAAGAACTCCCCACCCATTTATGTAAGGTTGAGGGAGGCTAATAAACTTTTCATTATCCCTGTCAGAGAGATGTGGGACAATTGATCATCATTATTATAGGAGTGATGATAGTTGAGATAATTATCTAGGGAAGAGATGATCTACGAGCACAATTAAAACATCCAACTGGGTGGTCCCAAGTCACGCAGCTTTAATTTACAGTCAGAAGGTTTGTCCAAGTTTCAGACTTGAGAAAAGAACAACTTCATCACCGCCCAAAGGACACAAGCAATTAAACTCATTCCAGGAAAATGAGACGCCTCCCTCTCTTTGCTGGGTCTAAGAGTGCTCAAAACCAGTTACAATAAATCACAGTGAAATGAAAGCAGATTCTTTCAGGTCAGGTGCAATTGATTACAAGTTAAGAGATTTTTATCAGGTCGTTCAGGTAAAGAAACACAAACACAGTGCTGCAATTAAGCGGCAGCAATCGATTAAGCATCTGAGCATAAGAGTCAAGCACGAGATCATTAAGGCTGCCTTCAGATCTTGTGGAAAAATGTCAATAGGTGTCAAAACAGGTTTCGGCATCACTGCTTGACATTTCGAAATAGTGTTATCCATTTGGAGGGCTGCAAGGCGACGGTTAGTGCTCTTGACTGTCAGAGAGAAATTCCATGGTTTAAATCCCTGCTGGAGTCTTTCTCCATGGTTTGACAAAGATATTTGACAGGTTTCATGGTGGTCTTATTTAAGCAACACTCCGAATAACTCTACTAAAAAATTTCTACTTATGTCAGTTTTTAGGTGGCTGGTATTTCAACAATGGCTCTAGAGAATTTTCATTCATATGTTTTTGAAAGAACATGAACAGTTTTCGGATATCAGATCATGACGTCATTATGACTTAGTCATTGGTTATTTTTTTTATCTGTCTACATGTCATCCTATGACCAATAGTTAGTGTTCTCAGGTGATGGATCTACATTTATAATAATTTATTATAATGCTATTTAAAGACTTCTCTCAGCATTTTACCATCTCTCTGTATATGGGATTCCTGGTGAATTTTGTAATGGATTTTGACCAGAGTCCTTTGACTTAATGTAGGGCATTGTCATATTAGTTGACATTCTTACCCTGGAGCAATATGTGTAAAGCCTTTTAAGTGTTTTAAGTTTAAAAATATGATTCAGGATTTTTCTGGTAGGATTAAATTTATTAATCAGTGGCGGCCGGCCCATAGGGGGCGCTGGGGCACCGCCCTCCCTGATAAGAAGAGAGAAACGTAAAATGTATTTTTAGATATTAACTCATAAATGTCAGTTTTACTCTCTAGAGTGTGTACCTATAAGCAACAAAAATTATATAAACTACATTTCCCTACCTACTGTCATTCATTTTGGCGGGGGGTGTACGTGTTTATACTATGGGGACTTGTCATCTTCAGTCTGGCGGCGTATTTGCTGGGTTCAAACCCAGTTTGGTTTAATTGAATAAGTCAATGAATCTGTGTAAAGGAATTAAGTTGTAAAAATTATTTGTTTTTGTATATCAATTGTTTGTGGAGGTAATATATGGACAAAACTGATTAATGAGAAGAAATCAGAAATAAGAGAGCCTGAGGGGAGGGGCTTAAACTATTTAATGAGGGCTGTGGGAAGAAGAGCGGCCATTTTTGTTTTCTGTTTCTTTGTTACATTGCTGGTAACTGGAGGGAGGCCCAGAGTATCTTGTATATGTTTAGTTTCTTTTGCACTTTGTTTTGAGTTTTTGAGCACAATAAATCACCAACACCGGTAACCCGACTGAGCCTGGATTCTTGGAGGCCAAAGAACCCCGTCACAGTGACCCAAATCATCACTGTTACTGTTATTATATAGCAAATTAAATCATTACTGTTAAATTGTATTTCATTTCCAATTGTTTATTTGAATTCTTATTCCGGATTAGTTGGAGATATACACTAGGCTATATCAGCCCCACCAAAAATATTTTTCACCAGCCGCCACTGATATTGATATTAGTATTCCAACTATAGTTTGCAGATAACATAAGTTTATAAGTAAACTGGATTAACTCATTTAAAATGCACTTCATTTTTTAAGATTACTTTTCAAACAAAATTATTAACAAAGCCTTAGAGATATCAACAACAATGGTTAGATAAAATATGCTCTTGAGCTCCATCTAACTTTCAGCAGGAGCATGACCTTTGACCTTCCACTCATTGGAGTTCGCAAAGAGGAGTGACTTTGAAGACAAGTGCGGTTGGTTTATTTAATTATTGTGTATTGATGATAAACTGGAAGCAACATAATGGCTTGATGAATTTCCTTATCATGGTGAGCACAAAGAGTAATTACAACCAAACCCCTGGGTTAGTGAACCACACATCAATCAAATTAAAGCAGACTTCGCTTGGCACCGATCCCTTTAAAGGAGAACAAATGGGTTGATTGACTTGAACCTATGTTTCTGGCCATGTGAGTGTTTACTTAAGAACTGAAACTCAAACCAAAGTTTACTTGTTTGGCTTATAAATGTGCATTTCATAAAAAATAATATGAAGTCGATGGACATGTACCTGCTTCTAGACATTGATTGGTTAATATAAACAAATGAAATGTGCTTTTATCCATTCAATAAAAAGCACTAAAGACATCTGGAGTAACACAAGAAATCATGATAAGTTGAAATACAAAAATAAAGCTACACAGACCACAGACCATTCCTTAATCTCATGGCAGATCCATTTATAATATTATAGCCAAGACTTGAGCTGCAACAAAGTAATTTTGCCCTTTGCTATAGAGTTGTTTATAGCAATAAAATGTCAACAATTGGCTAAAAATACACTTTTGCATCACATCTGTAGTTATCTAATTGGTTCTAAACTGTTTGTGCTGACTCTGTTAGTCTCATTTCATATACGGCTCTCCTCACTCCTTTCCATATTAATATGCTGTGTATACAGCATAAGTTGGTCTAGCCGGCCAGGCTACTATCTTACAGCACAGCAGCTATCAACTCATTGCGATGATGTTCTGCCTAACATGTTTTGTGTTGAATTTGTTAAGGGTTCTTAGGGGAAAGCTTCACTTAGTGGCTATATATGTCATCTTCCTTCTCAGTTATGACCCTTGGACGAGGCAGATAGAAGCTTTTTAACGACGTATTTGTTTTCCCAATGTCATTTTCTCCAGACAATAAATAGATAAATAAATAACCTGCCATGGTTATCAATAATGTTGGCCATAGCTGTGTAGGTAATTATTTTAATCCGGCTATGACATGCTGCTTCTATAGAGAGAATGTAATTGATAAAAAGAATAACTTCAATCGGTTAAATGAAAGCATTTTTTTCCTGATGTTCTTGATGTATAGAATTATTGTACATGCTAAGCAGAAGATCAGCCCCTCGATAAAATAAATCCCATCTTTTTTAGTCAGTGAATTACTGCCAAAGAGCTTCACTTGACTCAGGCAAACCTGCTGGATTTCATTGGCAGCTGTCTGTGTTTGCCTAGTGTCTGTAGAGCTAAAAATTAAATCACATCCACAGTGTTAGTGCTTAGATTTATAAGCACTGTTTGCACTGTGGTTCATTACAGGAGCCACTACAGGCACATTGCAGCAGGAGAGCAAGCAATGAGGAATAATGATGCATGTTATCCAACATAAAAACATCTTCGTATCGTATGATATACTGCTGCTGTGAAAAATGAATGATAAGGATAAAAGGTCTTGTTTGATATTAATGTCTTAATGTTCTGCAATAGATTGCCGAAGATAGGAACCAGCAGGAGAAGATGGATGGATGATTATGGCAGCCAAAACTTTACTGCTTTTATCGCCCTTTGCTTTCAATAATAATCATCATCTTTGCTATTTAGTTCACAATAACAAATATTAAGTAAACAACTTTACACATTAAAAAGAGCCAGAATACCTCTTTCCAGTCAAAGAAATTTTAAACGTGTTGCCTGGTCTCTTTCCTAGTGCTGTTATGCATATTAAATCATATAAGTAAAGGAATTGTCTTGCTTCTGAGCTGATTTTTTTTAGGTAGAGTGTGGGAGCGTGTGTGCATATGTGTGTGGTGAGGAAAGGGGTGGGGTTACTGGGGTTTAATTAACAGCTCATGAGCCACACATTCACATGTCACTTTTTCTGTGTGAACAAACAGCAAATGCTGATGTTAAGTGGAGTGCAACCACAAAATAAAATAAAATGTATCCTTGGAATAATTAGCAATTGCTACGAAACAAGAGATGAGTACTACATCAGGAGGATGTTCCAGTCTCTGCTGCAGAGTTGGTGAAAGGTTCTGTTGACCTCAATAATGAATTCTTACATCGTTTTAACTAAAGGATGATTCAGGAAATGAGGCTTCTTGTTTTTGCTTTAAAAAAAAAGGAAAATTAAAACGAATTCTAGTGTCATCTGTTAAACATGCAGCTGACAGATGGGTGCAGAATTAGATGTTTCCACAGTTTTATTGCATATTTCAGTTCATGGCAGATGGAAATTTTTTGTTTTCTTTTTTTCCAGAAACTAAACAAGTGGTATCAACTTTTACAGCACACTTCTCCTCATTAATTGGGTGTACAGGCAGGATTTAAAGGTGCCATCTGGATGTGACTTAATCAGCCAATTAAACAAGCAATATTTTCCAGCAAGTGCAAAATAAACTGTAAATAACTTTTTCCATGACACTGAAGCTAATTTAAAATCTCCTCTGACAGACCAGCAGCCAGATTTCTGTGCATTAAGGACCTCCTGAGCTGCCGTTTCTAACGCCGACTTCCAATTATCCCCCATCACATTTCCATGTGGTTGCTCTACGGAAATAATTTCAGACGTTCACTAAATGGTTTCTATGCACACCTGTCTGAATGCAAGGACCTCGACAGGCAAGCAGATTGGGACCAATTGCTTTACCGTTTGAGTGTCCTTCCTTTACCGTAATGAGCTGCCAGGGTTCCACCATAATTTGTGGCAGTAAACATGTTGGGCTTGCGGTCAGTCTTGACAGGTAGCAGTGAGCTCAGTGGGACAATCCACACCCTGGCGTTGGTGCGGAAGGGAGGAAACATCTGTTAACATCTACTTTACGTACCTTTGATGTTACCGAAAGTTCCTCAAAATGCTAGGACAGTAAAAACAGATTGGTCAATGCAGCAAAAAAAAAGAAAGGTTGAATTTTACCAATCTGGTTTTTAGTTATGTGTCCAAGCAATCTACTGGTTGAAACAACCAATCAGATATGGTGGTGTTTTTTTTTTTTTTTTTTACCACTCTATATTGGTAAAAAGGCAAACCAATACAAATTGGTGACTCCGATCAAAATACTGGTTACTTTCTGTAACAGCATTTGAAACCAAAGCTAGGGCTTGAACACTAACCCTTCCATCGAAGGTAAACTCCTGCATCTGACACCATTGTTGCCACTGGGTCCATAACTACTGTATTACACACTACACTTTACTATAGCCAAACCGTCCGATTGGTGAAACATCATTTAGCATTTTTATTGGTTGTTTGGTAAATCAGTTAATTTGGTCAGTTTCAGACCAACTGGTATAATGGTGATATTCAATCTAATCAAAATTGGTTTAACTGAATTGACTGAATATTTTCCAACTAATCCATTCTAAGAGTCTGGCTAGCATTATGCCATGAAAAGTACTAGAAAATAATAAAACTCAGGAAATCAAATAATTATGGGTTGGACACTGTCTTTTCAAAGTTACCCATACAGCAAGAATTGTGAACAATTTAAACCGTAAACCATTGAATCCAATCACTGAGCGCTGACCCAATACTAGTCATTTGGTACCGGGCTGCAGGGAAAATTTTAAAACGTACCATATGTCCAACAGATTTATTTTCCAAGTCTGAATGGTAATTTATTTGAAAAAAATGACCAGATTTTCTCCATTGCATCCACCTATGTCTCACTGTTAACGTATGTTGGCCACAACACCGTACTGTGGGTCATGTGATAAACCCCACTTTAACGCCCCCTCCCCAGTTAGGTGTGTTAAGCACTTGGTTCTTTTTTGTTTTACAAAAAACATTGCCATTAGCAGGAAACTGTTTTCGTTTTGTAAATGTCACATTTTCTACATCTCTATGCTGGGCTTGCACAAGTGAGTGCAGGTGATATATCCCCACACTTTGTCCTTATGTTCTTCTCGCTGCTCCCTGTTAGACATCTATCATTTGGCATGAAGTGGCAGATGGAGGCTTAGCTTTCAAAAGAGATAATCTACCCCCATTTAGCTTCTAAAAATGTTGCTCAATGTCAGCTGATTTCTTAATTTTGATTTGCTTCTATCAGGCCTTAAGGCCTCTTGACTACTTATTGTAGGATTTTTACTATTTTCATATGTTCTAAGGCTGTTTCAGTTCTTCTTAGAAGCTGAGGTTTATGCATTGTGTACCACAGTCTTCCAAAGCCTGTTGTCTGTGGCTTATAAGGGTCAGGACCTCCTCCCACATTCTCTTGAATTTGCGCTGTATAGCATATCCTCACACTAATTTCTGTTTCTTTATCTTGTCCTGAGTTATTTTTTTCTTTCCTTCTGCCAATTTAGTGACAACAAAATTTACTCAACAAATTATCCAACCACGATTCACAACACCCCCCCAAAAAGAAAATAAAATCAAAAGTCTGCATCCAACAGTGACATTCAGATGCAGAAGTTTGCCCTGCAGTCGAAGGATTGACAGGTTCAGACTCCACCTCGGCCTAGCAATGTTGTGTCATTGGGTAAGACACTTTGACCGCATTGCCTACTTATGGAGGTCAGAGGACCTGTTGGCGCCTGTGTACAGCACTCGCTTCTGTCAATGAACCCCAGGACTACAATGTAGCTTGCCATCATCAGTGTGTGAGTGTGTCCGTGAATGGGTGAATGACTGAATTTAGTGTAAAGTTCTTTGGTCAAGTCTTCTGAATTGAAAAAGTTCTACAAGTACAGACCATATTAATATCTAAAATATTCTATTCAGCCAAACTAAAGATGTATAAATTTGTTAAAAAATGTATACTTGCAGAGGAGTGGATACAATGATGCAGTTTTAAACATCAAAACTAAGCACTGACATCTAATGTAATGTTCTTAAAAAACAAGCACAGCAGGGAAAATCCGCCAACATGAGAGTGCAATCAATCCCCCCCACTGACTTTCCTTGTCTTAACCAACCTGTCCCCCTTGACGCTAATCAATGTGGGATTTGCTGACTGTCCCTGATGTTTTACAAAATCTTAAAAACTGGCCTTGGCTTGTAAGAAAAATAAACATGAAGGTCTGTGCAATGTGCTTTTGCATTTTTGCATTATGAGGCATTATTCCGTGAGGTGTACCAACACAGGCTGAGTACTTACTTAACACTGCGAGGTCCGTTTACCTTGCAACTTGATGGAGCCTTAACCTTAGCTGCTTTTCCTGACTGTCGTGTCATTTGGATCTACCACTGCCAATCTTCTTCTGCTCTCTGTGCCTCCACAGAAGCCAATAAGCATCAAAGACTCCCTGCCTTTCAACCAACTGCAACCCACTTCTGCTCCATTCATCGCCTTAGTCTACTTTACGTTTGACACCATCTAGCTCCAGTCTTCATCCTCCATTGCAGACATACTCATAAATCTGCCCCTTCTCAGCATCATCCAGCTCTGCATCTGCTGGAGTCTGAACTCATTTTATCTACTTAGTTCTCTGCTGTTGTGCTTTTGATTTGTAAGTTAGGAAGCTGAAAGTCTAAAGAATTATTGAGCACCCTTCCCAAATTAGGCGTTGAATTTGCCTTTAAATTCAATTATGTATTGTTTATAGTTATATCATTGTTGTTTCATTGTTTTTTTTTTTTTACATTTATCTACTTGTTGACATCTCTATTTTTCTCAGCTTCAAGCTGGCAGCAGACAAAGACATTCACCAGATGGACAGTTTATCATCTGTCTCCAATCTTAATTAGCAGGGAGATTTGTGTTTGAGCCCAGCATTATGATTTAACAGTGTGGCACCATGCAGAACATGTCCAGTGGAGGTTGTCATGGCATATAAAAACCCCAGTGTTCTTTACAATCGGCTTGATTGGGCTTGTCTACTTAAAGCCATACAGTGTATTTGGTTTTTACACTTTTTATCATTTTACAAAAAAAAAGAAATAAAATTGTTTAATAAAAAATAAAACACAGAAGAACCCTAACATTATGTTGGGATCTGGAGATCTGCCACCTGTCTCCAGCAGAGAGCACTGTGGGCTTCCTGAGCTGGAGTCCTCACCATACCTGAGGATCATCAGCTCATCAGAAGACCACCCTTCATAAGCAGCAGTCAGACCTTCCTTCGACGCCGCAGTGTTGACCAAGTTTGGTTAGCGAACCTGAGCCTCTAAGAATTTAGGAAATCTTGTAGACTCTAGAGAGAAAAAAGCTTTTCTAATCTGCCTCTGTCTTCTTTGATCACAGGAAATCCCACCGATGTCTGAAGCTCTGGATGAGCTTAATCTGAGAACCTGCCTGCCTGCCAAGTAAGCCAAACCTGAAGATCTCAATCTGGATTCCTTCATCAGCTCTCAGAGGAAGAGCTTGGAAACATACTCAAGCCTGAAAACTCTCCAGCTCGAAGCTAGACGCTGCTGCTGCTTAACTCTCTGCTTCTTCAACGGTCTCTGGACCCAACCAGTTCCCCCTCTCATAGGATCTGTCAGAACCTCTTCAGGTACATTAAAAGATTCAACTCTCTCATCATACAATCAAACTGCAAAGCTAACCAAACTCTCATCTCTCCAGAAAGGAGTTGAAACCAGTCCCGGACCAGCACCTGAACCAGTCATTACATTCTCTGTGTGTGTTTCTCAATAAATTTTGTTCAAACTTTTACTCAGTCTCCAGTAGTGTTCTGCGTATGGGTCAAGTCCTTAGCCCATCATGACACATTAATGCTTTGGCTTTTAATCTGCCTACATGGAAAAGTTGAAATATCAGACACTAGATAACAAGAGGTGGCCTGAGTCCTCGCTTCAAAATAATAATTTTCCTATAGAGGGAAACTGGTGATCAATGAGAGAGTGACCTTACCCTCTGTATACACCTTCTTCAAAGTCAGGTAATAAATTGGTTCATCTCGCCTCCCCTTTTGTCCCTGTTATTTAGAGGGCCATCTGAAGGAGTCCATTACCTTTTTATGGAAAGTAGGATCATTCAATTTGCTGGCTGCCCAATAAGAAGTTCTGTATGGATGCACGGCAAGGGGGCTCAAGGGCAAGTGAATTATTCCGTTATCTGTAATGTGTGGGAAGGCAAAAGCTGTCAGTGTCCTGCGGGAATCGATTAACTTTACAACCTCTGTTCCTCTGGAAGAAACATTGAGAGTAAATAAAAACTGGAAAAAAAAGACTAACTTATGTATATTTGACTGTTTTATTTCAGCTTCTGAAAGCATTTCTCTTAATTTCTCTAACCTTTTTCAAACATAAGCTTATTGCACTTTCTGCTGCTGTGTGAATCCAAGTTTATTTTGTCAAAGTTTTTATTTTTATTTTTTATCTTTGAATATGTTAATGACTGTAAGATAAACCAATAGTTATTAGGAACTTTAGAAACATATTCACAAGGTAAAGTCAATATGTAATAAAAATGAAGACTTTAATCTTTATTCAGTTAATGTCAACTTAAAATATTTCATTGATCCCGAAGGGAAATTAAATCCTTTTATGTAATTTTATTTGGGAGGCAAACATGAAAAATAGAACAAAGAACATGTATTCACAAAAATATCCCAGCCCTCAAATTTGAAAGTATTGGCTTAATATGTTTTAAATAATCCTATTAGCAGATAAACCCCAAAAGGTCAAAGCTTTACTTGAAAGGCTTGATTAGGTGGCAATGTCGCCCTCCAGGCATTATATGAAACAGAAAACGCATCATAACACACTGGTAAATATTTTCAATAAGTAACATAGACCTACATAGACAGCCTTAAACAATAATAATATTTGCCAAAATAACCAACACCTAAAATTTCCCTTTTTATGTAATAAAGGAGTACAACTTTACAATAAGGCTCTTTTTTGGATGGCTAGCAAATAGATTATAGCTATTTCAGTCTGTAAAAATGCAATCATTAATAAGCGTTTGTTCTTAAAAATATTTTGCATGCAAAAAAAATTCTGTTTCCAGATACTTTTTGTGCTTACAAGGTAGTAACCTAGTCTGAGATGTTGAGAATATGTAACCCTTGATAAAATATATAGTTTGACAAATTCAGGTCACTTTTTGGCAAGATATTGGTCAGATTCGCACTGCTGCCTTGCAGCAAGAGGGTTCTGAGTTTGATTCCCTGCTCTGGGTCTTTCTGCATGGAGTCTGCCCTTGTGACCCCAGTTGGGATAAAGCGTGACAGAAAATGGATTGATTGATTGATATTGATATATATTGATATTGGTCTGTCTGGCCACCCCTATAAAAATCTTCTGGCTCTCCTAAAAGAAGTGACTTCTGCAAGTCAATGACTTTATGCAGTCAGCTGATTTCCCCTGATGGAAACTTTTAAACCTATTAAAACAATAAAACAGATAGCATTGTTTGACAATTTGAATCACTTACAATTTATGAATTTAACCTGGAATCTATCTTTATGTTTGCATTGAGTTAACCTTTTTATGTAAGGGCCTCACCATAACAGGTGCTCTAAAGTGGAGATATATGAATTAAAAAATCACACTTATTTGAATTAAAACTTGTGGTTTTGTTTCAATTCATTTCAGTTCAAAGTAGAAATTAAAGCATTTGCATTCTTTCTTTTTGTTGCAGTCACTCATCATCACTACCACCGGCCTTTCTTCAGTCACCAGACAGTTGTTCCTCTATCTTACATACTCTTCTCAGACAACATACTGTCTACAAGATACTATATAAAACCTTACTTTTAATTATGTAATTAAATTTACTTCCAAATCCCTCAAGTTGTGTGCTGACACAAAAGTCAGTTTTCTCCTGCCAAAACACTTGCTGCAGACGTTGCATATTCTAAAGCCACAGTCAAGGTAATTGTATGATTTTTTTGCTGAGATGTAGGCACAGATCCAAGATGTCCAGTTTGGTGGACAGATGATCAATTGTTTATTTTTGGCAAGTTTAACACCAATATTACTCCTTAGATGTTGCGAGATGACGCCATTTTGGTTTCTACCTGCAATTGCCTCCTAATCAAGAAGGAAGATAACATATATCCAAGTCCCCCAAAATGTTTTGCTGCACCTGCTGCACCACCTCTTTCCACTTAAATGAATTTTGCACAGTTTTAATAGAAAATAAAATCCTATAGATATACAAAGAATAGCTCTCCACTGCAGTGCCCAGTGTGCATGAAAGGGTTGACATGCACTTGAATCAGACATTCAAAACACAGATAATAGAAGTACTTCAAAAACAAGAGGTCTCTAATCATAAATCTACTTCTGATGTTATTCATCTGATTGTATATGCAGCATATCAAGTGTATTTCCTGATATGTAATAAGAGGGCATACTGAGCATGCTAAATTTTAAAACTATTTTAAGAACTGCATTGCAGGCATCTCTGCCATATAAAACAGGTAAACAAGACATATATTATGAATTGTATATGACACTTTGTTTCCAAGGTACACTGGGAAATAAGAAGTGTTCATATATAATCTCTAAAGGCATGTACTTGGCAATGTGTGCAAAGCCTGTCATCTGTTTCAAAAGTCGCCAGCTTCGTGACGGCACATTTTTGTCAACATCCCAGCAGACAAAGCCCTTCGCTGGGTGAACCTGGGGAGCCACACTCTGGGTAGGGAAGTAAACCTAAATCTCTTTTCTGTCAAAGAAATCCTGTAAGAAAATGTTCTAAGGACGAAATAACTTACAAGAGATCCTGTTACAGTGAGAAACGATGAAGAGGTGGGAAGTCCACATTGAGTTTTTAAGGGAATTGTAGCAGACATGGTCTGAATGAAGGTAAGTGTATTTTAAGACTTCTTAAAGTAGAAGCAAAAAAAAACAAAAACATTTTAGATGCAGCCTTGATGGCTGTTTTTTTTTCTTTTGATTCTTAAATGAGTACTTTATTTTATATGGGTAGACTGATTAATTTGTTTTTTATTGGGTCTGTAATTTGCTGTCTGGTTTGCTGGCTTGTTCTTCCAAAATTTGGTGCATATGCAAATGATGACATTGGAATCTTGATAAATTCTAATATTTAAATTAAAATGATCTCAATGAGTGATAGAGGTCACTCAGTAGACAGATAAGATTCATCTTTCAAATTGACTTTACGATTTTTTTCATGGATTATTAGCCTGATTAGGTTATCGGCGTTAATATATTTTACTTTGCCTTACCATAGATAATGCATATAATATGTTAAAATTATCAATAACGCTGACAAAAGTGGAAGAGGGAGAACAGAGCTCAGACAATTATCTAAACTTCATTTGGATTATTTTCTGCTTGCATTTACACATATTTACATTCCGTAAAAATTCAAAAAATATCCACTGGACTTGGTTTCGAAGATTTGAAGACGTTTCGCCACCTCTCCAGGAAGCTTTCTCAATTCAAATGTCTGGATCCGCAGTGAGTTGTCTATTCTATACTATATTATAAATCTGTTGTGTTGCATTAAAGCTCAAGCCAGTTATCCACAATGATGACCTGTTGTTGAAAAATGACACACTCTTAAACTGTTATTTAAACTTAGCTCTTTCAATCTGATGTACTTTAACCTTGGTGACTATTAATCAATGAATAAGTCATTCTGTCAGGCAGGCTGATGGTCATCTTGCCTTAGAGTTTATGAAAAAAGATAGGGTGTCTGTGAGATTACTCGTCTTTTTCCAATAGAGTATAAACCCTTAATCTGTAGACTTTCTCAGCCTATTCTTGACAGGATGAGGAGTCATTGAGGGCAGTGACAGAGAGAGTTATGGTGGAGGACTTTCCTGAAAATGGAGTAAATATGTCAATCCTCACTCTGAGAAGTTTCCTTGAAAAAAGGCAAAGAGAAAGTTTACCTCCTGACTGGCTGCCTTCTTTTCAAACAAGTAAAATAAAAGACAAATAGAAAAAGTTTTTCCTATTTCAATCAAACAAAATGCTTGATAATAAATAGTGTAAGCCATAAATTTGAGACACATTCTAGTTAAAAGTGTTAGAATGATTTTGTCCTTTTACCGATGCATTTGAATCTTTTTTTTTTTTTTTTGACCCGATAATGATCACTACAGAATTAAAAAATGCTTAATTTTGAAATGCATTTTTTAATCCATAATGTTCCTATCTTATATAAACAGATTCAAACACAGACATACAGACACTCCAAAACTTTGTTGTTGCCTAAATTGTGTTAAATGTTAAATGTTGTGTTAAATGTTAAATGTTAACCTAAATTATGGTCCCGTTTGTTTGAGTGTAAATAGGCAATCGGACTGTAATGTACACTCAAACTAGTACGGACGGAAGAGGTGGTTTCAGTTCGGCTCCAGCCAAACTCTGGTGTGCACTAGTTGATGTC
Source organism: Cyprinodon variegatus (assembly GCF_000732505.1). Taxonomy (NCBI): domain Eukaryota; kingdom Metazoa; phylum Chordata; class Actinopteri; order Cyprinodontiformes; family Cyprinodontidae; genus Cyprinodon; species Cyprinodon variegatus. The sequence continues at coordinate 1,225,185 of NW_015150633.1, read as the reverse complement.
TGAAAACAATCGTACTGTGGTGTGATAATATGATTACCTACTGTGAGCATAAATTACCTTTTTGGTCGTCTGTACCCGTGCCAGAGGAGGATCTCATGGGACATGTTAAGGAGTGTTAATATGCGCCGTCTTCTGAATCGGGTTGATATTTCCATTTAGATTGTCTAGTGTATGAAAATATTATTTTATAGCTGCAGCTGCACGTCCTTTTCAAACTTTGCTTTCCAATAGTTGCCTATCCAAACCATATAGAAAAAAAAGAGGAGGACTACAAATAACCATCACATCATAGTCTCCATTATAAAAGTTTGATCCATTTATCTTTGTTACTTTTTCAGCAGTGCTTCTGGGTTTGAACCAGCTGTCATAGAGACATGATGCTCTGCAAGTACTGCAGCGTTTTGTCCTGAGTGACAAAAGGCTGGATCGAAAGCAAACGTGCTAACTGAAAAATGAAACAATGTATCCTTTTAACATTTAGAGCCGCACAACAGTGCATACTAAACGTATATAAAATCCTTAGTTATAAATTTTCTTTGCAATTTGCAGTAAAAGTACTTATTTTTGGTGCCACAACTAAGTTATCTTCATAACTACGCTGAATGTTTGATAAGAGGTCTTATCAGAAATTGTAGAGCTTATTAAGTAAGTTTGGTTCCTGACACAGACTTTTATCTACATCCTAGTCCAGAAATTTTCAAAACCATTCAGTTCAGGGTTGTGGGTAGGACTTTCTGAAGGCCTAAAGGAAACACGGTGTGTAATCTGAAAGGGAACTTCAGCCTAATTCACATCTATGTGCAATTTTCTAGTTAGAAAGTTCAAGAACAACCAGATATTCACAAAGGCCATGAGGATGATACAGTGGCAAACAAACTTTACAGTTTGAGGTGAACTGAGTTAAGAAATGGGTGTGCAAACAAATGGAGACAACCCTGCCCCTTCAACTTTTTCTACAATATTTAGCTTCCATTATGGACAATCCATTTGTCTCATGGAGACAGGTGTAATGCTTAGAGGGGATGGAAATAGAAAAATGGGGCAACAATGAAAAGTATAATGTCGGAAGGAGTTGAGGTGAGGTTTAAACCTAAAAACACTGCACCGCCTAGCAGGAATGGTTTGTCCATTAATGTTTAGGGTCTGCTCCACTAGCAGCACTTTTGAGTTGCACAATAATATGGAGTGAAAAGTAATAAATCTAAGGTCCTGATTTCAGACAATCCTGAAATCTGACTGTCCCCCTGGTAAAACATGATTGCAGATGCAGACGTCTCTGCACAATGTCATTATTGCATAGCACCGAAACACAAAACGCTTCAGTAACACCAACTTGATGGGGAACTTTACAGTACATATCAGTGATTCTGAGTAGCAGCATCGTCATTCAAAAACTGAAGAAAGACAAATCGAAGAGGAAGATGGTTTAACACAAATAAGACACCTGAATAAACATTAATTTGAAAAAGTAAAAGAAAGGAGGATACATTTAGGCTTAGACCTAGACTTACAGGACTTGATTCTGCAGTTTTTAAAATACACAATTATGGTAGGAATCTGTGACCATTTTCATGATGAAAAAACAATAGAATGATATGTCTTTAGGCCATGTTTTGTTTTAGATTTTTAGAGTTGTTAATGAAATGCCATTTAAATTTTATCTCCTTTGTGCATAATATGTTAATACGTATATTTAATGTTTCCAAGCTCCAGTTGTTTTGAAAAGCCTGTGGACTAAGGTTGGGGTGGAATATGACTAAGTTGCATGGATGTTCCATATAAAACCTCATGATTATTTTAACCATTTCTTATATTGTAATCCTTTGAATTCAATGGCAATTATTATAAAAGTGATATCAATCAGTCAAACTTCTTGCATAGTCTTAATAATTTAGCAATCTTCCGGAGGGTGAGGAAGTAATTTATTGGAGGACAAAAGGTACTCCTCTACTGCCCAGGCCAGATCAAAGGCAAACCATTAATTCTCAGCTGCTCATTGCAGGGAGATCTGCTATTCCGCTGTGGCTAGATTTCCTTAAATCGTCTTCACAGTCAAAGAGACCGCTGAGACAAAGTAATTCTAGATCTCCTACAAGGGCACGACCAAACACAAGTTTAAATTGAATGCCCTGAAATAGCTGTTTAATTACGTGGCTATCTGAGAGGCTTTCATGTTTTCAAAATGAATCAGGCGCAGAGAGATAACCGATTCTTTTATCAATTTAAACCTCAGTGTCTCTCCTCTTCTATCAAACTTGATTGAAAAACTTTGAAATTAGCTCATATACCAGAGACATTAATTTTGTTTTCATAATTAGAATATCCTCAGATACCCTGATCTTGGTGCGATAAATCTAATTAGAGGAGAAACTTTTTCTCCATGGTGTCTTCATGAAGCTGTCCTGCTGAGGATAGTATGTCTTTTACTTTATCATGCTTAACATTGACTGGCGAATGACTAATTCATGTAACAGGAGGAAATAAAAGGACAGAAGAGTTGTTTTCATTGGTTTAACGTCAGGTTCTTATCTAATGAAACAATGTCAAAAGAATAAAGAATGAAACGGACCAATCTTATAAAAAAGAGGAGTCCATCTCTATAAACTTCGTAACTACTCAGAATTGTTCCAGGGACTTATGATTTAAATATGTAGAACAGCGAAAATCTGGATAATGAACTAGATTTAGTTCGTTATCCATGGTTTATTAGAGTTTCTACATATATGATAGACTTTCCCTGCAAAGTAAGGGTGACTTTAAAATGCATCAAAAAAAGGAAGCTAAACTAAAACAAAAACAATAATACATATTGATAAACCTCTATGATTATACATACACATCTAATAATAAATCGTATGGAAAATGAATAGAATAATATAATGTAACAAATCTTTTTATCTTTAACCTTGAGTAACCAGCATTGCATTTGTCCCACTTGTGAGATCCAGACAGTAAGAATTTCTTCAAGTGTTCGATACAATCATGTAAAAAGAAAATACACCTTATTTTAAACTCTTTCAAGTTGATATTGCTGAATAACATGGCTCTTACAAGGTTTTGACAAAACTTACAATAAGCCATCATTCTCACACACACCATAATCCATGTGTCCTTTGCTCCATTACAAACAGGAACCAGCAAGAATTGCCGTACATGGACTTTTTGAAATTGTGTTTGTAATTTGAAAGGAGGACCTATGGAAGAGGGAATCAGTGTGAATCAGTAGCCTGTAGATCAGTTAATCTAATGCAGTGTTTCTCAGCCCTGGTCCTCCCTGCTGTCTTATACATGATAATCTGAAGTGAGCAGAGATACATCTGAAACATGAAGGGTCTTGGTCCTGAGGAACAGGACTGACAACCACTGATCTCAATAGTTTCATAATTTATAATACAAAATTAAATGCAGAAGTAGTTTCTTTTCCTCTAAACATTATTACAGCAGCAACCTTAAAGCATTTCAAGCTATTTCAAGCTATATATATATATATATATACATCTATATATAGATATATATATATACTGTATGTGCTAAATGCTATGGCATTTAATGTGCTCAATCTAAATGTATCATTCGTTCCATCTCTTATGTGTCATTTGATGTGACAGAGAACCAGATTTTGACTTTACACCCTTGCACGTCCCCCTTCTGAGTTGAGAAAAAGCGAGAAACCTGTCAGCTCTTTTTGTCCTTATCTATTTTCTGTGGGATGTGCCTGCTACAGGAATGTCAGTTGGAATTAAAGTCATACTGGAAAGCAGCACATGAGAAAGAGGGTTTAGGAAGAACTCTGTACCCTTTATCTATCCAAGTAACTCTTCACCTCTTTGACTATGGTATTTTACCTAAGATTACAGTATCTTTCATTCAACATATTACCACGTTTAAATTTATATGCTTATTTAGATTTAGTTGATAAAAGAGCAGGTATTTGGTAGAAAGCTTCATTCAAAACTTTGGAAATTCAGTTCTGGATTTATTGTCAATAAATGTATTTCTGTAGTGCTGAAAAACAATAAAAGATACCCTATTCTTTTGTCAGAGCCAAATCCAAACTTTTTATAGCAAATAATCAGAAAAAAAAAAGGCCATACTTCTTCCTAAGCTTAAATTTCACCTAGAGTGAAAACAGATTTATACAATATAAGTACATAGAAACACCTCAAAAAGTCTGCTGTAAGATAGACATTGCCTAGAATTATATGCCTCTTCTTGTTCTAGGAAAAAGGTTATTTTTCTTAAGCCTTGATAATGGATTTTTTTTCAGTTTTCAACTGAAGAAGGAGGATATACAGAACATAATAGACAACTTGTTATGGAGAAGGTGCTAAATGGCAAAAGCTGCTGAGCAATCTGAGTAAAATAGAGGATGCACAGAACGTGGTGTGCTTGGAGATTAAGGCTGGGCAACAGAGCTGACAGCCCAAGGATAGCTAAGCGAAAAATGAAAAAGCTAAAAAACTACTTCTTCCTACTAAATTGTCATCCAATGCAAAACAACATGATTCTTTAACGACTGCACGAAAAAAGCAGCATGTAGCATATACCCAGAGTGAGAAACTGAAGTATTTTTGTGTTTTATTTTTTATGAAAAATCCAGCAGGTTGCAGCAAAGCTAATTGTTAAAGTGGTGGATGTCCTGTAGCACCTATAACTTGGTGCTATGTTGGAAGTCTGATCTAAGACTTGTTGCAGTAATGAGTAATTTAGATCATATATATTTACTGGCCAGTTTTGCAGTTGGTTACCATGGGGATTTTACATAATCTGAGGAAAGGACGTAGCTGATAAAGGAGCTATCAATTTCTAAGGAAGCTTTTCCTGGTGCCCCATTGTCTTTTCAAGTGCTATTTAATCTTTGTTAAATATCCTTCAGATATTTGTAAGATTTATTTTAATATAATTTTAAATGCAAAGTAAAATCCCTGTTACTTAATAATATTCATCTAATTTCTGAGTTTTGGCTACTTTTAAACATAAAAAATATCTTGGTACGGTTACAAAGCAAAACCCCTTTTTTCCAGGTGTTATAGCTACTATGCTAGGGGAGGAAATATTGTGACTGTGAATTCCAAATGGACATATTGTTTGGCTTATTTTGTCATAATAAAACTGCATTATTTTCTCATTGGGGCAATGTAATCCATATCAGTGAGTCCAATCTAGTCTGACTTACTCACTTTAAGTTAACTTTCATTTAGCAAGATCATTAGTTCTACTGACTCATTACTGTCTTACAGCTAGCTCTCTTCTGTGAACCAATTTGAAGCCTGAAAAACTGGTTTGAAAATAATGAACATTACACCACTATAATAAGCTTGGATGGGTTTCTAATTACGGGTTCTCTTGTTCAATAGGTCACGTTTGTCAAAACAAATCATTGGAAGTTTGAAATTCCTCAAAGCTGAAATCATCTTCAAATGTGTTTATGCTGTTAGGATGAAATTGATCTCAGCCAGTTTTTCTGTTTGCATTAACTTTGTCTAATAGTGACATTTTTTTTACGCTTATTATCAATTTGAACTCAGGTTACATTAGGTCTTGCAAGATAAAGCCCTCAACTTTAGACTTGTTGGGATTCTTGAGAAACATCTCAAAATCTGGGATACATTTATATCATTTAGAGGGAAAGTGAAATTGTTTATTTTTTGATGTTGTCATTTTCAAAATAAATGTCATGTAGAACGTTATGCACAGGAGGTAACGGTTCTCTGATGTTCCTGCTGGTAAAAGAAGTTGATAGTAGCTTCAATGTCTGCCAATTTTTTCTTTAGTGATACCCCTGCTCAAAATGATCTATTAAGTGACTCAGAAACAATAAGCTCCTTAGAAGTGTACAGTTTTATCGTTTTCTCCCTTTCTTTCATCTTCTCTCTTTTTTTCTGTTTTTCCTTTCCTGTTCTACTTACATTGCAGCGTCCATATAATCTGTAAAACTCCCTGCATAATTATAATAAAGCAATTTAAATGCATAAATCAAGCGGAACACTATGGCGATAGCCGTACTGCTCCACTTGTGAAAGTAAAATCTGTTGGGCTCTTTTTGGCATCAAGACAATTATTCTTATTGCCACATTGCCAGACAGGACACTGTAAAAAAAAAAAAAAAAAAAAAGTATAGTTTCCTCTTAAAGATGTCTTTATATGTGCGTTATGTTTTATATGTGATCTGTGGGGGTCATACCAAAAACTGCCCAAACTCTTTAATAAATTGACCTTGGTTCATTACAGAAGAGAATAAATAAATATACTATATTAGGAACATATTTTTCTCTTACTGTTATTCTAGTGTCATAGCATCAATAAAAGACAACTATTTCACGTTTCTCCAAAAACCCATTACTGATTCTCCTTCAATCGCCGCTTCCAACCTTTTTAATTTCTATGATTACCTGGCCATTTGGTAAAATAAATCAAGTTTTAGATTGGACAATAAGCATATATAATAGATATTGCTCGTTGTTTGGGCTTCAACCAAGAAAAACAGAAGAAGTTTTGGTTCCTGAAATAGTAACACAGCACAGCAGAAGCAGATACTGTACATTTTTGTGCTTAGCCAGTAATTAATAATGTGGTTATGATTTAAGATATGTAATAATGCACTGATGCTTGAAATACTAGTCTTTCTATCACTCCGCTTACTCTCAACTTTCAGCCTTCACAATATTAATGTGCTCTTGGAAATTTTAACAGCATCAAAAATTGTTTTGAAAAAGCTTACCTTCAGTTTTATTGTCAGCACCAATAGAATTGCAACTAAATATGTTACTATGCATTTTCAGAGTTGCAACTAATGTGGTTTAAATTGCAAAAGATGTAGATGAGAAATTTGTATTTACATTCTTAGAGCTACGTATCTACACTGTATTAAACCATCTATGTAATGTCAGAAATATCTGGAATTGTAATCAAACAAACTCTTCTGATAATACTTGAAACATTTAAATTGGTGGCAAGTTGTTTTTCACCAGACAGGTTACCTGAAGGTTGTCAGATTATTTTTTAATATATATTTTTTTTACTGTTTGACATTTTGTGTCAAGAAGTGATGACAGGAAAGGTGAGAATGAATCAAAGAAAAAATTAAACCTTCGGGCCAATAAATTCATGTTCTACCACCGTCGATTGAATTTGGGAAATCTACAGTGCGTCCCCTTGCTCTGGCATCAGTTATGCAAATGGTGGCAATTTTAAATGAATGGCAGATCGTCTTCCTGAAATGAGGATGGCCAAGAAGCGAGAATGAAAAATGGAGGAGGACACTGAGACGCGAGAGTCACTCAGCCTTGAAATGATTTAATTTAAGTGATGAGGAGTTGACTTTGATAAGTTTCAATTTTAATAATAATGAATGCGATGACTGCTCCGGGGGTCCAGTTAGAAAGAAGAGGCAAACTTGGCAAAAACAGCAAAAAACACAGCTGAAATTCCTTCCAAGAAGAAGAAAACTTAAACCTGATGATACTTCTTACAGTATATGATTTTTGCTGCATGGGGGAAGATATACCTATATATTTTTTCTTTATTGGGATGGGCTTGTATAAATAACATAGCAAATAATTTTCTTTACCCTTCTTTTAGGACTATTCTAAAATTTGGAAGCATTTAGGTCAAATAGTAATCATGTGTTTTTTGTATTATATCCCTTTTAATTAGTTTCTTTTCAATTAACAATTATAAATGTATTGTATTGTTTAAAATGCATTAAAAGAGAGGACTCTGCACATTTTCTATAGGAATAAACCACAAACTAAACTCTGCTGCTTAGTTCTGGCACTTTTATTTACGATGTGCAATCACATAAATTGAAAATAAACAGTCTTTTTGAACAGTAAGCTTTATTCCCATACTGCATTTAAAAAAAGGACTTAACAATGTATTAATCTACTTATTGTTTTGTTCTAGAAATAGAAATAATAATAAAATAGCTATAGCTAAAAGCCAATTTAATCACATTATTTTGTCAAACACATTTGGCATATGAAATGATTAAAACAGCAGCATGGAGAAACTTTATAATCACTGTAATAAAACAACAAAACAAGAAATAACTAATCCACACATCAGCTAGTCAAAATATTACAATAGCCTTAATTCAGTAGATCAGCAAGTGGTCAAATCACATGGCTTTAAAACATGTAAATGGACCTTTGTAATTTTGATGATTTACATTGTGAGAGCAGCAAGAGTCTCATGCTATGTTACACTGAGCTAAAATATGCTAATTTTGATAACAGAACAGTATTTTCTTTTGTTGTAAATACTTCTGTCACAGTATTGCTGCTCATTCTTTTATATATTTTAAATTTTATTTAATTTTTCCATTGTGTGAAACTGTAAGCTTTTATTTGCCTTTTGCTTTTTTGTTGGTAAGTGTGTTCTATATATTTTATTCTATTCTGTATTATACTGAAACATATTTACTTACTTATTAAAAGAACAAATAATGTTGTCTGGATAGAAACCTATAAAGTATATTCCATTTTAGAAGTATTTGTTATTCCAGTGAGAGTGCTAATCTTTCACAAGTACCCTGTTTACATTTTGTCAGTCCTGGTCTTGTCAGTGCTGCTAGAAGAAATAACAAGTTATTAAGCCATGTTGTTTATTTTTATCTCTTTAATCTGTGCTTTGTGATCAACTAGGTTGTAATCAATGAGCCTTCTTCCTTTATACCAACCATAAATTAAAGATCAAGAATTAGCGATGTCTGCCTGTCTGTGAGACATAATGCTGCCCATTTTGTACAAGTCAGCAGGTTTTATGCTGTGCTGTAGAATGGGTACAAAGCAACTGTTATATCTTTGAGCCTACAGACAGTATAATTTATTTGCATATAGAAAATTCTCAACAAATGATTTATATTTTTGGACAGGTTTATGATAATCATCAAAATGAAATAATCTTGGCCTCACAATATAATCCTTTTTTTCTATACTTGCTTCCTTTCTTGCCTCCTCTAATTTATGTCGCAATATTGCAACCAGTTTTTATTAAATAAATAAATGGATCTGTGTTGATTTTACCTACAGTAACACCTTCATCAAGTCTGGATGTCAGTTAGACATAATGCCAGTATACCTGACTCTACCCTCAGTAAAGTTTCATTTATTTTTAAACATAGGAAGGTATTTCAAAAAATAGAAAAATACTTATCACCATTTTTATTTGTGGCATTAAATAAGCTTTGTTCTCATTGCAACTCATGAGCTTTTAGGGGCAATCACTAAATATGTCCTTTTAAATTGATTTTGTTAGTTTACATGCAGTAAAATAATTCAAATAAAATGAATTTTAAGTAAAGATTTGTCTATATTACTAATGAGATTAAAAGAATGTTGCTAGACACTTTTGATATTTTCTGTAAAAGCTAAAAACAACCTTAAATATTTATACTATATCAGTCAAAGAACTTAAAATATTTCAGTTATTGCTGATAAAAAATGTCCTATGCATTTCAGAAAAGTTCACAGCTTGTTGATGATCCTTCTTCCTTCTACTTCAATTTGTTCTAATTATTTTGCAGAGTCTACACTCAACAAATTACCCAGATAATGTAAGCATGCAACACACACGCATTCACATATTGTGATCCATCAACCCAATTTACTATGTTAATGGAGGTAAATGCCAAGAGCCTTTTCAAATGTCAGCGAGCTGCATTTTAACTCAAAGTGAGTGCAGCAGGTGCAGATCCATAAAACTTCAATATTACACACATAAATAAATCTGTTATTACAAACAACTGAAGTCCTTTTGTAACAAAGTTTCTCACACCTCTTACAAAACAAAAGGTATATATAAAAAGTTACATATATATATTTTTTTTTTGGATTAGGTGTTATGCTTGCTCATAAGATTCATAAGCATCAGTTTATGATATATCATTTATAGGAAGGAGTTTACCAACTTCATGAGGAAGAGAGGAAAAAATCTTCATCCAAATTTCTTTTTTCCTCACTGTGGCCTTAATAGTCTGTCATACATTTATTAACATAGTAATAACTTATATTTAATTATTCTAAATAAAACAAAAGGAAAAGTAGTGATGTGAAAAACAAAAGTATCAGTTTTGATGCAATATAATGTGACTCCATAAATCATCTGTCTTATAGAATGTGAATGTACGTCCATGCGAACAGCATCTACTAACAGCTTAGCCTGTTCTTGCCTAAAATACCCGCAGAGCAGCATCACATAGGAGCAAAATGGCAGCATGTGTGTCTAGTGGACTGAAACACTCGCCTAAAGACAATTTACCACAATAAGGTTCTTTTGCTAAAAGCATTATATTGTCCTGAGTTACTTTTTCACTAGACATACTTTAAAAGGCAATGCTGTTTTACTGCAAATATGTGCATATAGGCTAAAGTGGACATGGAGAGAGTTGTCACTTGTTACTCATCTTGTGCTGGTCTACAGACATTGCTCAGCAACCCCAATAGTGGGAAAATGTAAAATATTGCTGGTTGAAATGAATTGATGGCTAAAAATGTAAGTTTTATCAAAAAATACTTAAAACATTACATTAAAAATGTGCTATGGGTATGAATGATTATAGGGTCCACTGTATATCTGAAGATATGCAGGTAGGGTTTATAACATTAAGAATGTTTGCTGGACAAACTCTTGCTACAATGCCATTGAATTAATTTAATCCTTTTTGCTAATTTAATCACTCCCATGTACAATTCAACCTAAAAAAATATTCAAAAAACTGTGCAGAGGGAAAAAAATTAAAGATAAATTCACATTAATTACATTCTAGTATTCACACATCTACTGACGACCAATGAATACCCTCTTGGTGTGCCATTTTAAAACATTTATTTTCTTCTGGTGAACTTGTGCTTTTTATTTGCATGTATGGATGGACACATGGCTGTGCTTGCAGGGTTTGCAAACACATCTGATTCTATTTTCATTGCGCATGCTACTAGCAGTATGAGAACGGCCATAAACGAAAAATAAGAGCAATGGAGATCGGTATAATAATGATTGTATTAAAAAATAACAATAATAACAATGAACAATAGTCACATAATTATCTAAAGGTGCTAGAAAGAAAGGCAAAAAAAATAAAAGATAAAAATGCAAGTTAAAGATGAAACATATATTTAACCAATAGAACTAGAGCCTTCCAAGGATTTTGCTGTTGAAAAACAAAAAATAATATTTTTTTAAGCTCTCCATACAAATGCTTTAGTGAATATATTTGACTGCTATTAGTCACAAGCATTAAACTCATCATTCTCTACAAAGTTAACACTAAAGCAGTATAACACCTCCTAGAATCAAATTACGAATCATCAGAGGAGAACTCATTTCTCCCAGCCACCAAATTTCAGAGACTGTGATAAGAGTGAAATTTAGGAATGTCAATGTGATCTCCTACAGCCAGAATGATAACTTTTTTCCAAGTAATCATTGTGTTGTTGACATTCATCAATACCTCATCCAAACTCCCCTTGATGCATCATTCTCAGAGAGGTAGTGTCTTTGTCATTCTACTTTCAATGTGCTGCAGCTCTGCCAGTCAGTTTCTGGTTCAGTTAATGATAAAGAGAACACATTCTCCTACTATAGATCTCATACAATTAAAGTTAGATCAGTCTATAGCATGGTTTTGTCCTACTCTTCTGAAGGGACTACTCTTCTAGGCGGTTTGGTTGCTAAATTTTAATTTTCTCCTGCAGGTTACCACTGCCTGTGTAAAACAATGCTTAATGGATGTCTTAAAATGACGGGTAGTCACGGTTTTCTTTCTTTTAATCATCAAACAATTAACATATGACATTAATGAAACTTTATTTTTAATCCAAACAAATTGTTTCTAAAAGATCTTAAAGCACACAATTTATATAACAGTCTGATAAGATATGACATCATTCAGACTCTTTCATTGAAATAACACCTCAGTGAAGTAAAGATGACTTTTAATTTACCCAAATGGTTTTCATGGTTTGCATCTGACTTGGAATGTGTTTAGGAAGATGGGACTTCAGGTGCTTAAGACATCAGTACTCAAATTACAGGTTGGTCTAGTGCCAACTGACATACTTGACAATAACTTCTCAATAGGTAACAAAAGGCAACCGAAAGTCTGGTTGCCTCCGATTTAAGCTCGTTTTCTGGCTACCATGACCTGGATGAGAGAAAATCTGCACAGGCTTCCTGCAGGATCTTATTTTATCACAAACATACAAAAGGAAGAAATTATCAAGAACTGTTTCCACATTTTTTCCTTTGTCAACAATGCAGATTTGCCTTGCACTTTGAACGCAATACCGAAATGGAAGCCTTCTCCTTCTGCCTCTCATGTCTGATATCTACAGTGCGACATATATTTAGATATCCAGCTGAGACAGCTGACTAAGTTGCTTAGACATGTTAAAAAAGTATATGAAATTGGTGGAGTTTATTACTCAGTGACAATAAACACTATAGGGCCTTCTCTGCTATGCAATATTTGCAAATGCTACTTAAATGCTTTAACCATAATTTGATGCTCTTTAACCCAATAATGCACTAATGAGAATTTGCTGTGGACACCTAGAGTAGCAGACCATAGGGGGTCGGACCTATTAAGTCATCTCCTGTAACAATTACTTGGCCACTTGGGGAGACATATGCCTTGTGTACATACGTCTTTTTAATTTTTTAACTATTTTTTTTGTTGTTGTTGTTATAGATCTAGTTCTAGTTTGCTTCTGAATTTAACTTCTTTTTAAGTTAAATCCCATACCTGCAACCACTCACTTGAACTCTCCTGTGAGTACATATAGTACAGCCCTTGTTAGAGAGTTAACCTTCATATGATAATATTCTGGATGTTTAAGTTTGTTTCTCGGTTTTCATAAAATATATTCTTGCTTTCAGCTCACACAGCTTCTTCAGTTCCAGCATTTCCGAAAAGAAAAAAAAAGAAAATAGAGAATACAAACAAAGAAAAAAATAAAGAAAAATCTTTAAAATGGATTTTTCATTCATCTTATCTAAAATGCTGTCACAGTTGTATGGCAGAAAGCAGAGATGTCTCCATTGCTTAGAGTCTTGGGTGTGTTTCTTCAATTTCTGTTTGTACATTTTCCCATGAATAAATTTTTTTCTGTGTCCTTCTATATAACACCAGCAAGATTAGGATAATTTTTTCCATTTAAACTGACCCTTGACCTTGACAGCTTGACACATCACATAATTATTTTTCATTATATATATTATAAAATAACCTGCAAAATAAACAGGAGCGTTAAGCCAGCAGCAGTTGTTGGATTCTAATTGATTGGGAAATAAATACAACACATGAACCCTCTTTGTTGATAAGTATAAGCCGTTTTTGAGGAGTTGTGTCATCTCTTACTCTTCTGGTGAGAATGCTTCAGCAGTCAATCATGGTTTATGTTATGCAGAGTTATATGACACATACACAGGAAGGGCCTGTTAGCGTGCAGCGAAACAAAGCAGAGAAGTATAGAGGGAGACATGTTGGGTAGAGGTACTAAGTGATGAAGAGAGGAGAAGAACAAGGAGAGAGAAGAGCAACAGTAGACCGACCCCCTCATCTGCCACTAAATCATGTTTGTCATTCTCACAGGGCGATTTAGAAAGGCAGAGATGCCTCATCTCTGGAGGAGCTCTGGCTGCTGCTGCTTAATATTTTCAGACTCTCTATAGTGTACTCATTTATCCCTATTCTCACAACAGTTTGCATGCATTTGCTTGTATTAGTTTCAGTATTTGAGCCTCAAAAGTCAAGATACTTTGAATTTATTCAGAGGACAATGTACTCTTGTTGAGAAAGGAGATACAACTTCAACAAATGAAGCTGTGGGGAGAAAATATGAATTTGACAGAAGCATGGGATTTTAAGCAAACCTTCACAGGCAAAATAATTTAATAAAGAAAATTGTGGCTGTTTTTTTTTACTGGACTACAGATTTAAATGGCTGAGGTTGAAAAGTAATTTTGATTGACAACTTAATCACATTTGTATTAGCTAGCAGCACGGCTTTTGTAGGATATTTGTCAATATTTTATAGATGCTGTCATGGATCAAATCCATGTTGCCAAATAATCACCCCTTTCAAGTCAGTTAACTTGTTGGGTATTTTATGTGAAGCCACATAATTAAAGATTTTAAATCTGGTCAAGACATAATTCATGCTGAGCGTTATAAAGTGTTCGCTAGACAGGTCCATAGCATGAAATAATGGAGTAGACAGACGTCTTTGAAACAGTTTACCTGTTAGAATTCCTGAATCATCATCTTGCAGCTTACAGCTAAATGTTTAGACTAGAAGAAAATATAACTTTCAACTCTTTGCATCATGTTATTTGGCTACCATAATTGAGGGAAACACATGTTTACTCTGACATTCATCTACTTTAAAGGTTATCAGTGAAAAATAAATGTTGTGATGATCATTGAAACATTTTATATTTGTATATAAATATATATAAAATAGATTCATATCATAAAGCTTTTTTTATGAAATCGGAGCTCCTTTGAGTAACGCCCTTATAATAACATTCAACTGAAGGAATTTGGAACAAGATACAGAAAAAAAAATTAGACAGACTGACTTAATTCATTTAACTCTGTTTTCATCAAGACACATGAGCTGTTTTAAAGAGCTCCTATAGCTTAGTGTAAAAAAACAGCTGATCCCAGGCTGTTCTTTACATCCAGTCTGTTCCTCTGCTTGGTTTTGATGTTTATCAAAGCTGAAGGTGAACTCAAAACTCTCTTTTTGGATGAAGGCTTGTTTAATGTGTCTATTGGGTCTTCACAAAGTAAAACAGATCCCAGCCCTATTTTTATTTTAATAATAATAATAAATAAAACATTTTCTTATACCCATTGCAATTAACTCTCTAAACACCAGGAGTATGAGTACCCCCCTATTGAGAATAACTAGTTTACAGTTCCAGTCCAAAGTTTAGACACAAGTTTTTGGCTTATCTTTGTTTTTATGACTTTATTGTAGATATATGTTGAATTCTGGTATAAAATCACATCGAATTATGGGGAAAAGAACTAAATATTAAATAAATTAACTTTTATGATTCAGATTCTTCAAAAACAGCCTGTCTTTGTTTCACATTACTTATTTTCAAATTCCCAGTGACCTTCAGGAGAAAGTCATAACAAATAGTTCTCTGGCGATCCGTATGGAGTTTCTAGAGGTAACATTAAAAATAAGGAGATAACTCCAAAACATGTTTACAGACTTTTGACGGGTTGTTTAAATAGCAAGGATAAGAAACAAAGTAACCAGGCTTTCCAAACAAAACATAAAAAGCTTCACGAGTGAAATAAAACCTAAAGCTGTGCAGGAAAAAATGTTCACCGTAAAAGACCAAACACAATGCCTGCAATTCATATCCAATCATAACCAATTTTTTTTTAACATATTATTTCATCTTTAATCATCAGATGTTTATGAAATCAAAATTGGAAACTAAGGTAGGATAAAAACATAGCCTGTCATTACATTTTTGCACATGAGGCTTATGTACAAAAAGCCTAAATTGACTACAGACATTCGGATATTCAAACTTTTTATAAATTCTAACAAAAAACACAAGTGAAAATAATATGGAGAACTACAGTTGAAAACTCTCAAATTTTCACAAGATTTTAAGGTGACCTGATCTCTGGAATAATTGCATTAACTCTTCATAGCTAAAGATACAACTCGTTTTTTTTTTTTTTTCTTCTTCTTTTTCTAATTGTATTATTTTGGAAAAAATTAACCATGCATTACATATCCAACTAAGTGATTCATTGTCTCAGGGGTAATAAGGACTTGTAGTCAGTGCTGGAGCTGCAGCTGGATTGCTTTACAGTCCAATCAAAAGTATCCCTGCTACTCCGTCCGCCCTGCTGCACCCTCCCTCTGGTGCTGTCGTTCAACAAGCCCCCTCCAACCACTTCTCCCCCTCTTCCTCATTAAAGTAGCATCTGCTGAAGGGAAGAGGCCTGAATCCAGCCCCTAACCATGCTCACATACACCCCACCGCTTCCTTTTGCAAACACTCATGCCTGCCATCTGCCACAGAGTTGGACGAAACCCCGCCACTGAAGCAGCCACACGCTTTCACCATGCATGCAGGCTGAAAGCCCTCATTTAAAACACACTCAATTGCTGGAAAGCGTCTCCTACGCAGAGCTGCTTGATCGCACACAGATGCACACATTGACATTTGCACTTGAGCTCCAGTTTTGTAGTGAAATCTGAACAAGAAGTCCTCATGAAGGAGAACAATCTCAACCTGCCGTACAAATCCAAAAAAACTTCACAGCGTCTCTGTGGGAGTCAAAGGAAGGGGTAGGGAAGACAAGGGGCAACAGTAGACTTTAATTAGTCCACTGTGGCCATGGGGTCCCTCCAGCGTTTCATTTCAGGAGGAAAGAGAGAGAGAGAGGAAAAAGAGTAGAGCAGAAAGGAAAGATGAGGACAGCGCTGAGAGAAAGGGACCCGTACTGATTGAACATGGAGCTCCTCCCTGTGGCTTCTTTTCTGCCTCCTTCTCTTTTCTTTCCATCTCTGCTTGTTGTACATAATGCCCTCTCGCTTTCAGTGCATTTGCTCGTCACCCCTCAGTTATCCACAGTGAATAATAATGTTTCCTCTAGGAGAGACAGAGGCAGAGAAGCAAGCCTACGGCCATGCATTCTGGTTGTCTGAGCATTCCCCAGTCATCCTCTCTGCCTGGGCAAAAATCAACAGTGAGGTAGGCAGGATGACCCAGCCTACCCATTCCTTCCTTCATACTCCCTATGCATGTTTTTGTTTCTCATTATTTACGATCTGCATCACCCAGAGGTCCGTCTGTCTCTTATTCCCTATGCACACTCAAACAAATGTTGGACCACAGGGACACTCCTCTTGTCTTTTACAACCTGTCCAGGCAAGTTAGCAGCATTGTATGTTTTCTGGGGATGTTTGCTCTTGCCTGCAACACTGCCATCATCGTCACTGTCACTCAGACAGAAACGGCAGAAGGGCAAACCTACTAGAGGAGAGATTTCTTTCAAGAGACAGTGTGGCCCAGCTCCAGATCCTCGGGCTATTTAAAAAAATGCTGCTCAGTTCACAGTAGTAAGCCACATTACTTTGCTTTATTTCTTTTCTTTGTGGTCTCATGCGCTTTATTTTAATTTATTTTATTTTTTTGTGGAGATTTCCTAAAATAGAATTAAATCTGTTCAGTTAATGATCTGGAACTGTTAGGGCTGATCGCAGGGCTGACGCATAAATGCATATTTAGTCATATTCTCAGAATAAAAATTCTTTTTTAACTCAAATCCAAGTAACTAATACATCTTTTCTAATCAAGTCATGTGAAGTCATATGCTCCTGCAGTAACAGAAGCTATTAAAGACCCATTATTTGGTTCACTGTGCCTTTCCACTGCCTTTGCTGATGCCAGATGAAATGGGCCATTCTAATCCTCATTAACATAGCTAATTTCACATAAGGGAAAGTTGATAGAGGATGTCAAAACCATTCAAAGGTCAGCCAAGCAGGCATTTACTGTATCAGTATTTATATGCATATCTATAAGAGAGACTGTTCAAATATTTCAACATCCGTTTAATAAAATCTTTAAGTAACAGATCACTCAAGCATAGAGTAAAAGCTGCCAGATACGATACATGAGGCAAAACAGAGGTAACCTTTCAGTTTCTGACTAAACAGGTGACGCTGTCAAAGCATCAGATGACAGTTGGTCATGCTGACATGAAAAAGGGGTTAGGAGTTGGAGGATGGGCAGAAATAGGATTTGAAATGTTTGCCCTCATCCCAGCCTAAAGGGTTGCTGTACTACAGCCTTCGTACAGATGGATGGACGTGTCACAGCAACACATGAGGGTTGGTTCTTTCAACAGAGACTCCGGCAAAGACACATTGAAGAGAAGGGACAGACCTGACATTAGAGGCAGGAAGATGTTGTCACTTGACCTTTAATATTGACATATATCTGTGTTCAGAATACAGAAGAAAAAAAGATGCCCGCTGTGACTACGTACTATAAAAAGCTAGAGTTGTTGGAACTTTTTAACATTACAAAAGACGTTTTTTTTTATTTAGACATTTTCTATTCCTGCTATTGAGCATTATTCTCATTCAAACTATAAATTATTTAGATTTATGGTTTTCTAAAATGCACAAAATGGCTAATAAGCTATCCTATTAAGGATATTTAGCTGATTTGTACAAATAAATGGGTTGCACAATGCTACAAAATCATATGCAGGGGTTTATTTATACTTTTGACAGCAAAATCAGCTGAAATAAATCCGGTTTCTATTTCTCGCCATTCTCTAATGTTCTTTGCAAACCTTCCTATGTTTGGCACTATAATCTGTATCGGTGGTAAGCATTTACTGTAGAAAGACTTCCTACAACTGGCAAAATATATTAATAACACATGTAATAGATCAGGCAAAAAGAGTGTTCTATCGGGTATTATACTTGTGCACATTTATAAAGCTAAAATATTTTTGAAATCCTTTGTACAGCCACAAAATTCCCATTTGCATGAGCGCATATACTTGCTGTATTGAATTCTTAAAAAATAAATATATGTAACTGTAAAAAAAAGAGCAAAACAAAAAGTATAACTGATTTTTCTTTGTTTAGTTAAAGCTTATTTTGTATCATTTTTTAGTTTCCCCGATTTAATTCTATTCTTTGCCTGGCAATTTCATATGCATTATTATGCATTAATATGCATTAATATGTATTTTATAATATCTGCAACAATGACAAGAAGGTTTTATTTTATTCTATTCTACATCAGAAGTTTTAGCCACTTTTTTCAAAGTTTTAGTTTAAGTTTATAAAGATTTTTCTCTTCTGTTTATGGCTAGGCACCCACTGAGTTTCCTTCTAGCCAAAAGCTTAACATATGAAAATATTTTGGAGAACTTACCTCATCACCCTCCGACTGGAGGTAATGCTTGCCACGATAACACTCTCTGGTCTTGGGGTGGCCACAGCCTTGAAAGTCCCCTTCCAAAACTTCTCAAAGAGCTGCTTCTCTCCCAGATGCAGCAAACTGCTGCTGGTGGTGGAGGTGTTTTCTTCTGTTCCCAGGGATCGAGAAGGACCATTAAGGTCAAGCTTGAATGAAAAAGGTGGCTGCATCTCAGTATTTTTTGTTGTTGTTGTTTAAATCTGAAAATGAGATGTAATATTTTATCCCTCACAAAACAGATCCTTCACTCCACAAGCTTCTAAAGTCATGCACACACTCTCTCTAGTTGTTGATCAGGAACTGTCCAAGTACTGAATCGAAGCAACTATAGTGCAGCAGGCTGTTTTGCCTCGTCGTCTCCTCTTCGCTGCAACCTGTCAGCGCGTCTGTCTGCTCTTCAACTGAGCTGTAGCCCGGGGAGAAGGACAAAAGCTGACCCTTTCCAGCTGAAGGCAGGGTATTGTTCTTGAGTGTGGGACGGGGTGGGGGAGATTGGGTTTCTTTCACCCCCTCTCCTCCTCAGTCACATCTGCTCCCCTGTTGAAGATGGGGTCTGGGTCGAGTAGACCGGGAGCTCTTTTGTTTTATCCCTGTGGGAACCTTTAAACACTATAAAGCGTCCCTTACCTACAGAGCAAGAAGCATGATTCAGTCAAAAGGTTAGAGGAGATTTCTTCTTAAAAAACAGAGTTTTGATTGTATATCCACCCAGAGTAGTTGAGCAAGTTTAGAGCAAGCAACCCTGACAAACGGTGTGGATGTGAGTAGAAGAGTGTCTTAGCGAGTGTGTGAATGAGAGCTGAGTGAGGAGCTCAACTGTGAAAAAGCTTGTTTTGTATCTCTGCATTGGTGACGTCAAAACTAGGGGCTGGGCTCATAGAAGAGGGACTCCTCCGAGAGTGTTTGTATGGGGAGGGTGTTCGGGGGGCGGAGGTGTGTGTGTGTATTATTCTTCTCTCTCTTAATTCTTTAATTAGTTTACCTCTCATCTTACATGTGCACACATTATTGTCTCTTTCTTTTAATTGTTCCAGTCTTTCTCCTTCCCTTTTTCTCCACAGCCAGACCTCACGCTTCTTGTTTTTTCCTCCACTTTAAAATAAAGCTGTAAAACCTTAGTAAAACAATGCTTAGATCAGATCACACAAAATCATGCATAGCACAAGAAGGCACCAAAGAAAGCAGCTCCTCTAAAGTAAAATTCAAGTTGGTAGAATGCTGACAATGTCAAGGGTCAGATAAATGGACCCAGAATTCAGGCAGACAGAACAGGTTTGTGTAAAGATAAAACACTTGATGGCTCTGGATAACGTGGCTTGTCAGCTGGGACCAGCGTGCTGTATTCTCTGGTTCCCAGTTCAGTCCATGTCTGGACTGAACTGGGAAGAGGAAGGAGTGTGAACCACAAGGATGACATTTCCACAACATGTGGCGGGAGCTGCCCAGAGAGTTCCAGGAGCGAGGAAGAGCCGCCTGTAGAGCGGAAGCCATCAGACGCTGAAGAGCAGAAGAGTCCAGAGGCAAAATCTAGAGCAGGTAATGAAGCAGGGGCACAAACCAGAAGATCAGAGAGAAGCAGTACCAAAGAGATAATCCAAGCCGGGGTCAGGGGACAGATCCAAGGTTGTTAACGGGCAGAGTCCAAACAGCAGTTCGAACACTGGAAACAGACAGAAACAGACCGGTAGAGGGGCAAGCCAAAACTCAGGAATCCAGAGGTAGAAACAGGTCAGGATCAGGCAGTCAAAAAACACAACAGGGTTCGCCAGATACTTCTAACACTTGGCTCGAATAATCTGGAACTGATGACTGGAAATAGGAGCTGGAACAGGTGGATCAGATGAGGGCATATGAAAATTGGGTGTAGCTAGGCAGGTGGAAGGAATTAAACTAATTATCAAGTTATCTGTGTCAAGATCATGAGAGACAAACCCAATACATAGGGGTCAGTTGGTCCGATCTTTTCCCATAACCCACCATTACCCCACTATACACCAAACTAGAGTAATTGAACACAAATTGAATGTTGATGACAATGTTCCCTTCTTCAATGGTTTCCTGCAATTCAGACATTAATGATGTATTGTGAGTAATGTTAATGTATCAATTATTTAAAATATACAAAATTTCTTGTTTTTCTATTTATTTTTTAGGAATATCATGATTTTTGTATCTAATTTAATTGCCTGATTTTTGAAAGCTTTACCTGAATTGAAAGAGATGCAAATGTGTTAGCTTATCTTCAAAACAGTTTAATTGAATTGCAGATGCAAAAGCGTAACAGCACAAATCTTTGTACATGGGTGTCATCATTAATACGCAAATCCTATTCTTATCAGCAAGCAATGTAAAATACTAAGTGGATGAGATGCAAATGTAAATACTTCCTTGCTGCAGAACAGATTTGTCAAGCCTGAAACCTATTGCAGGTAGTTTTTGCAGCTTTATTTAGCAAGTGTGAAAGTCAGGTACAAACTTGCACGCAAATATATCTGTGATTGTTATGGTCACAATGAGACATTGGTACAGTGAAAGAAGATTAAGAGTAAGTATAAAGTAAGTATTTGTTTTGTTCTATATTCATCAGTTACTTTTTGTTGCTGGTAGGCATAAATATATTTTACAATTCCCTACAATTATTGGGACCTAGGTGATTTATTCAATTGACTTTATAATTTCAATCTTATCATTAAAAATGAAATAAAGTACATGCATTCCACTTAATGTGAATGGAAACGAGGTCAAAAAGAAAAGTGGTAAATCTGTCTGTACTAAATGTCTTGTAAATTACTTTCCCCACCGGGAAGTCTTATGTAGGTTGGGATTAGTATCTCATTCCTCTAATACATATGCATAAAGACACTGCTCCCTGCCTCATTGGGACTAATAACGCATATATTAGTTGATAACTTGAAACCTTGATGTATAACACCACCAACTGCTTGATGATAAGTGGCCACTTCATCAGGGTGCTTTGCATAAAGAGGAAACTGAGGTGCTCTCCAATCAAACTAGGAAGCACAAACAAGGGGGAAAATATTTCCACTGTAGACAGGAATATCTAAAAACTTCATATATTGTTGCTTTAAATGTTGGAGGGTTTTGTCAAGGGCAGTGGGTCAGATTACTGAAGGTATTTTTTTTGTTTTGTTTTTTCTACAACAGGCTTTTGCTTTTGCATATTTTATAAAAAGAGCTCAGTTGAAGTACATCAGAGTTGAAAATTAAGATTTGTGTAAAGATGATACTTTTGGTAAGTGGAAAAGTAATAAATTAAAATGTGGTTAAAAAACAAAATATTGACACAAATATTTATTTGTATGTATACTTGCAAAGATATTTAAAATGTCTAAGACTGATCATCCTAATTGGCTTTTGTTATTATTTCTGAAAACACATTAACATGATATAAAAGTTGTAATAATTAGCGGGGGAACTTCATTGTGTAACTACATTGAAAACAAATGAAACCCCAATTATTCCTGAAGGAGCCTTCTTTAATTTTTGTGTTGGCTGACAGGGTGCAGTATAAAGAACCTCTACTCAAGGTAAACAAAAAATTAAGTGAACTTTTAAATATAGCCGAGGGAATAGAGGAAGATTTTTTTTTTTTTTTTTGTGGTAAGGCAGGAAAGCTTTTGTTGTGCTCAGATCTCATGCTGACAGTAATTGCTTTTGTTGGAACAGATGAATTCTTGTTTGTTTTTTGTTTTTTTTTTTGCTATTATTTCCAACAAAAAGAGAGCATGCAATTACTGTGAAATGTAACTTTTTTTCTTTATCAGCAAGAGTCAATATGTTTGTTTTTGAGCATTTCTTCCTCTGATGCATCATTTTAAACATCGAAAAGCAAACCTTCAACCTTGTTTTCAAAACCCAGAACAGTATTTTCTTTCCTTTTCATTTCAGAAAGCAGACCTCCGCATCTTTACCAAGTATCCACAGCTTCGATTGTTTGTGGATGAGCTGTCAGCACAGCATTCACGGCAACCGAAACCTTCTTTCTCAAGACATTTCGAGGACATGAGGGGGGTTAGTAAACATTACTTTCTTTTTTACAATTCTTGTAAAAATTGTACCATTTTGAGTCAAAAATTGTCGTCAGCCCTGAAACAGAAAACAGCTCCAAAAATGCCAAGCAAAACTGAACAATCTAGGTGAGTTTTGCTTAATGATTGTATAAAGTGACTGTGAGCTGTGAACCATTGTTTTGAGTGAATAAGGCTCAAATGCAGTCATAAGTAGGAGACAAATGCATTGCATGCCTATAATAAGAAAATAACCTAATAACATGAAATTCTGCATAGGTTTAAACAGAGCAACATGATATTTGAATGAATGAATGTTTTTCACACATACTGAAAAAACAACTCATAAGTTTTGCTTAAAAAATATATTGTAAGAATTCCCTGCGATAGATTGGCGACCTGTCCTGGGTGTAACCCGCCTCTCGCCTGTAGAACGCTGGAGATAGGCACCAGCACCCATTGCGACCCCGCTTGGGATAAGTGTGAAGGAAAATGGATAGATGGATGGATGAAAGACATAATAGTTGTGAAGATATTAAATAACATTTAATTTATTACATTCAAGTTGTGAGTTGGATTTATTTTAAAAAAAGTAAAGTGCACTGGTTTTTCATTGGCATGGGATTTTACTTAAAATTTTAAGTCAACACAGAGACAAACAACCGTTTGCACACACACTCACACCTAAGGAACAGTCATGTTTCTGGACTGTGGAAGGAAGCCAGAGTACCCAGAGAGAACCACAACATGCACAGGGAGAACATGCAAACTCCAAGCAGAAAGACCACAGGCTAAGAATCGAACCTGGAACCTTCTTGCCACAGAGCAGCAGTGCTACCCACTGCTCCACTTAGAAGCCCTCTAACTGGAATTGTACTTTTCAAATATGCAATAAAAAATGTACAAACCTCTGAAACTGAGAGTTTCAACATCTGTTACAGAAATATACTCATATGTATGATCAAGAATTTTTAACTTACACAAACATACTCAAAACATCTTCTGGGTGAGGGTCAGTACAGAAACAGCCACTTAAACTTTTAGCAGTGGTATGACTTGTAAACAACAAATAAACAGTATTTCATATACACCACATCCAGCACAGTCAGTGCTCAAATATGTAATCAACAATCTTACAAACCTACACACTGAAACATTGGAATTTCAACATTTAAACCAGTCACCCAGACTAGTGGACTTTTAAGAATGCAGCTACAACATTAATGGAAAAAAAAATTAACAGATTAAACCGTCAATTCTCATTAAAGAATACACTATCTACTAGATATTTAAAATGTGGAAATTATGACTTATCACTCTAATAGAGTTTACTGCACAAAAAAGTCACTTTTTTCAGTGCATACTATGTCCTTCCCCTAAGGCAAAATGCATGTAGTATCCAACCACTCATCTCTTATATTGAAATCTAGATAACCAAGACTCTGTGTATGACTTATATGATTTTTAGAAATTAGTACATTGGCTCTCATGTGTGAAAAATATGCTTGATTTCAAATTTCTGATGCTAAATGGAGGAAAGCTGTACATCATGCCACAGCACCACCGAGCTGGGCGTGACTAAAAGATGAATACAATGGCTTTTATTTGGGATGGAAGGAGGATGCAGAAATCAAGGAGTCTGTGTAAACCTGACAAGTAAAACAACCTTCCCTCAGTAAATGAGAGATCAGTTATTTTGAACTAAAAGAGAAAAGAGTTTAACCTACAACATAATTTTTGGGGCCCTGATTCTTTCCTTGATACTGATCAGTTATTTAAGATCAGTTCCTTTCTAGAATCGAGTTCCAGTACGATGAGTCAAGAAACTCTGTGGAACATATGTGTGGCGCAGGGGCCAGATAGCATTTTTGAACTGTGGAAGACAAATATTTTAACCAATAATTTATTACATTCCCACTTGAGGAATTGAGATCCATTACACTGTTTTTCATTGCAGTGTTAACGGCCTTA
This sequence comes from Cyprinodon variegatus, assembly GCF_000732505.1. Lineage (NCBI taxonomy): Eukaryota > Metazoa > Chordata > Actinopteri > Cyprinodontiformes > Cyprinodontidae > Cyprinodon > Cyprinodon variegatus. The sequence goes on along the minus strand of NW_015150633.1, from coordinate 1,200,199 downwards.
TTCTGATCTATTAATTCTTGAAAAAATTCAGTTGTGCCACTTTCAAATGTGTTACTAAGTCACATATGTATTGGATATATTTGGAAGGGTTCAATGTTTGAACGATTTAGCATTTTAACCATCTTTTACAAAAGTCTCAAGGCTCTAAATACACACCCACACACCAGTGGCAGTTAGCACTCTATAAGAGA
>NW_015150633.1:1197598-1199445 GCF_000732505.1 Cyprinodon variegatus | reverse complement strand
AATTAAAAATTTCTAGAAACACCATTACTTCCATAAACAATTTGATGCTGTGTACTCCTGCTATCCGCACATCGGGTCTTGAACTGTTCAAAGGGTCTGATGGCAGTCACATTTAAGTGTAGTAAGAAAGGCCACACAAAAACAAATTTTGATTTTAGCAAAAAATCTGAATTGAGCATACAGACCTGAATTCTGAATTCTGTATGAATGAAGCCTAAATTATTTTTGTTTTAATTAATGCTCAAATACCTTTGTGATAGCCTACATATAAGTAGTTTTCACCAAAAAAGGCATGTCCCCCCGTCTCCAATGCCTTCGGTGCCTAGGATTTGGTGATTAATATGCACAGGGACGATAAGACTGATGTATACCTGCTTAAAAAAAAAAAAAAAAAAAAACTGTTGCTCATTTTATTAATTAACATGAAATTGAGGGAAACATTCAGCGTCTGTAGCTGAGCTGTAACAGCATCCCTACCATCACCGGGCCTCCTGCTATGAGAAAAGGCAGAAGAGAGTACTGTACCGGGGCATCATTAATCAAAGGTTTGAAAGCATGGAAAAACTATGTGTGTTTCGTTTGACTATTTCAATCATTTTAAAGCATCCCATTGCTACGTTAGATATCATTTAGGACTCTATTTTGGCAGCTAAATTAAACAGCTCCTCAACACACCATGTTTGCATAGGATAAACTTACTAGATTTGTCACTGGCTTTTAAGCAGTTTTAATTCAGCCCTTAAACGACTGTTTTGTGGTCCTACCTACAGTGCAGACATCGGCCAGCCACAGCCTTCTCTTCTCTGCTCTGGTTCTCCGTTTCCCTGGTAAGCTGTCACACGTTAACTGTTAGTTGAGTGACATCAGGTCATCAATTTTGTTTTTACATGTATACTGATAACCAATAAACTAGCTCGCTGTGTAATAACCCTTGCTGCAAACATGTGTAACATTTTCAAATATGATTGTTTCACACAATATTGTGCCAGTTCATAGTTAAAAAGAACTACCATAAAGTTAACTCATAGTTCCCTTTCTCAAAAATGAACTAAGTTCACAAATTTATATACCGGTATTAACTAGTTCACTTTCATTTGGTAAATTAAGCCATAATGATACACAATAGAACTTCATATTTCGCCCTTTAAACGTGTAATCATAATATATAGAAAGAAATGGAAAATTCTCCATGCAGTCAAAGTGTACTGTATGTGCAGTGAAGCCTTGATTTAGTCAAATTACACAGAACTTCAGAAACATACAGGTACATTCAGGTTCTGCTGAAAAGATCTTTAGCAAAAATGATTTCTTATGTTCCTCATTCAGTAGCAGGTATTTCTCAAGATAGTACGGATGCTTTAACTTGATGTGTTGTTTTAAATATTAAGTGGACTTGACTGATGTACAGACTTTTTTGTCCCGGTGGGCACAGTTTGCTTTTTTCTGTTTGTGTCCTTTATTAGTTCATTAATCTCTGACAAGTGCTCTGCAAAACTGAAATCATAAATACCAGTAGATGGGCCTTATTCACACAGAATGCGATTAGCAGTGGTCTGCCAGGCTCTATGTCGTAATAAGTGCCGTATAACCTGACGTTATCCAATGAAAAGTGTCGTTATCAACTGAACACGGACGTGAGCTGTGTCTGCTGCTCATTATTCTCTCTTTTACGTTCATTAGTTCAAAACCGATTCTTTCAGTTCACCGTTCAAAATATGAGCATATTCAGTGAACGCCGTTCATTCAAAGTGGTCATGCACAACACTGGTTTCACAGGCTGGATTTCCTTGCCGTTTAAATTTAGACCACCTCCCAGATGGGATGCTAACAAAAAAAGCTAGCTTTTT
>NW_015150633.1:1193244-1197272 GCF_000732505.1 Cyprinodon variegatus | reverse complement strand
TCCAGAATTAAATTGTACAGTATCGAATTAAATAGAATAGGTTAGAAGAGAACATATACAATATAAGAGAACAAAATAAGAAAATACTTTTTTTGTACTTGTCTGATCTACCCACATAAAATGTAACATGTAAGATGTAACATGCAGCTTTATACAAAGGTAAAATATGGAAACAGAAAGAGAAATTAGAAGACTGCACATCACAGCTTCTTAAAAATGACATGTTTTACTCAGAGATATACAACCACGTAGGATCCATTAAAAAAATAACCACATCTTTGTGCAATAAGATCTTGAAATGTAAAACACACTTCATCTTTAGACTATAGAGTTTAATAAATGAGTATAGCTCCTAATTTAATGATCATCTGCTTTATTAACAAAATATCTATGTCATGTGTTTAGGAACTACTGAATTATAGTGTAAGACTCTCGCAATGTCTGTCTGCTTGGTCTTTTACAGTGTAGAGATAATAGTAAAATTTATCAGTTTTGGGTTTTATAACAAGAAAAAAGTAGGTCAGTATTTTTATCAGCCTTTTCTCCTTTTTATCTTTTTACCTCAAAACATAAAATCAAGCTCTACACTGAAATCTTGGTTGTTACCATAGCAACCAAATGGTGTCTAACTTAATAGTATAAGAATATTATATATGGCTTTCTCTGTATTGAAAGCTAAGAGAAACATGCACAAACTAAACCTGGAATAAATTTCGGTACATTTTGCCAATACTTTCATTATAGTTATAAAACAAAATAAATGGAAAAACAGATGCTAAAACTACTGCAAAGGTTTGCAGAAATGCTATGTTTAGCCAGTGATGGGTAGTTACATTTGCTTGGGTAGCAAATTGAAAAAAAAATACTTTTTGGAGCAGGATTTACTCTACCGTATTTCTTACTTTTAATTGAGTGATATTCTTCTTAAGTATCACTACTCCTACTTGTGTCAGGACTTAGAACAGAGGGACCCAGTATTCAGCCAAGACGGACAGTGGGATTATTCAAAAGGCGTTTATTAAAACTATGGGTCAAGGATCTGCAGTAGCAGCAGCTAGGGCATCTAAGGCTGGATCAGTCCATGCCCAGAGAACGAGGTAGGATCCAGCTGTTGGGCTGCCAATAGGATGAGGCGGGCCCCACCCAGAGTGTCCCAGATGCTGCAGCCCCGGAGTACATACAGTAGTCCCAAGCCAGGTCAGCCAAACAGATCAGAAGAGGAACAGGCGGGCTCAGAGATCAAGAAGTTCAAAGCCAGATCAGGTAATCAGAAACACCAAGGAACTTTAAAAACATTCTCTTCTCTGCCTAGAGAGAACAAGGTAGTCTGGCCCTGGTGACTGGATTCAATCACCTAAATTATTGGCAGGAGCAGGTGGATCAGATGAGAGGTGATAAGAAACTGGGCAGAGTTGGGCAGGTGAATTGAATAAATAATTAAGCTAGTCATCATAAGATCATAACAATTTGAGTAAAATATCTGACTATTTTTTACCTTTATGAGTGTTGGGAGCTGGAGAAGTACCACCTTCCTCCAGCAGAGTCCGCCGTGGATCCTCCTGAGCCGAGCCTTCGACGCACCTGAGGCTCGTTCCATCATCAGAGGATCCACAGTATAAAAGCTGTCTTCAGACCTTGCCTCGACGCCGCAGTGTTGAATCTAGTTGGTTAGCACCTGAGCCAAAGAACCTTCTGAGAATCTTTTGTTGCCCTCTGAGTCCTGCTAGGATTCTAATCCTTGTGTCTCTGTTTCCAGGAAACCAGTTTTTCTCTGTGAGCTCTGGATGAGCTTATTCCGCCGAGCCTGCCCTCTGAGCCAAACCCGAAGACTTCTCTCTGGATTTCCCATGCAGCTCTGGATTAAGAGCTGGAAACCCAAAGCCAAGGTCTGCTCCTTCATCAGAAGTAAGACGCTGAAGCAGTTATCGGACTCTGCTGAAACCAGCCTTCTCTGGACCCAACAGTTCCTCTCTCTGAGCTCAAACCGGAACCCTTAAGGTATTAACCTGAACATCACTAACCCAAACCCAATTGCTCTCAAAGCTAACTGCTCTGTTATCTACACAGACTCCAGTGAACCAGTCCCCAGGCCTGAACCAGTTCCAGACATTATTCTATGTGCTTGTGAACAATAAACATTGTTAAAACTTTTACTCTTGTTTCCGCCTCCGTTGTGTTCTGCATTATTGGGTCTCATCAGTGAACCCATCATGACAATGAGTAATTTTAATTATTCCAAAATCAGGTAAAGATATGGAAAACAGAAGATATTAAGCGTTAAAATGTGTTACCCTTTTCCAAAATATATACAGTTTTTAATATAAAGATTGATTTTACATTGAAAACAATTTGGTAAAAGTATTTCTTCTGTACGAAATAGCTTTTTATATTCATGACATAAATTTGTATGATTTAGGCATTTGACTCTTTAAAAAACTTGCACATAAAGTCTGTTTGCCAGCATAATTCATAAACTTTAAATATGATGTTTTTATCCAACAATTACTTAAGTAGCTTTGTCACTGAATACGTTTTTACTTATACTTGAGTAATTTCTCGAACAACTACTTTTTACTTTACTTGAGTTAAAACTTTTTTAATATAGTGCTACTCTTACATGAGTACAACTTTTGGGTGCTCTACCAACTTCTACTTTTACCAACTAAAAATGTACAAATCATTCGATGGTAATGCAAAGTTAAAGAACAAAAAGATTCAAATTCGGGAAGCCTCGGAAATGAAGTGTTGATATAGTTCACACAGTTAACATAATGTATAAAAAAAACAGTCAATTAGTTTGGTAGGTCTGTAAAACATTAATTATTTGTTACATGCATGAAGTAGCCCAGGGCAATAATTTAAATTTAATATTCACAGAAACAATGTTTCTAATTCGAACGAGTTTGAGAAAGAAATTCAGTCTCTTAATGTGCAGAGCTGGTAGAGAAAGTCCCCAGAAGAGTTGCAGGTGCAATGCAACAGAAGCAATTCTATAAACTGACTTAGGAGTATGATTATGTATTTATGTCACATTTCTGATTTTCATTTGTAACACATTTCTAAAATTGTAAATTAATTTTCCATTCCATTAACAATTTTCCTTTTTTTTTTGTCTATTGCTAGACTCACTGTCCTTTATGTGTTTGTTTTCACACCTTCATGAATCTGACAGATTACTCTCCATCACTTGATGGCTTCTCTAGAGGGAATGCAGTCATTTGATACAGGTGCACTGGAGTAGGGACACATCTGTAATATGCAAGACAGTGGGACCTGAGGACCAGGACTGGAGACCTAAGGTCTATCAGACAGAAAAAAGTATTGATAGCTGTTATATGACAATTTATGACATCAGTTATGATGTACAAGTGGTCTAAAGCTGTGTCAGTCACTGTACTGTAGCTACTCCTGCTGTTACAATACACCATAAAAACAAAGAGCACAAGTGTTTATCTTAACTAAATTGGGATCATTATGTGTACAAATATTTTCTAGCCCGAGCTTAATCAAATAGATCAAAACACCAGCTTTTGAAATTTCCTCCTGTCTCAGTACATCCTTTAATGTCCACAATGTTCCTACAGGGGCTCAACATCATTTGCCAAGTAGGTAAATAGATTGTCAGTGAGGGTGGTGTTAAGGACACTCTGACCCATACAGGGCAAAGATGAGAAGACAACATCTCAACTAATTATATCAAAAGTCTGCATTAGGATGAACAAAACACAGGATTACAGGATGATGCTCCTCTCTGCCTAGAGGTTACATAATGACACTCATCCATGTTGATTTTCTCACCAAGATATGGAAAGTACACAGAATCACCAAACATAGGCTAAGAATCGCCTCCTGGGCTGTCATCTGAGAGGACAGCAGTCCTGTTTGCAACCTTATCTACAATATGAGAACTTTTGGTTTAAAAACAGAGAGCAATTTTCTAAAACTTTGTGTGACAGAGTTTTATATTATAGATAGATAGATAGATAGATAGATAGATAGATAGATAGATAGATAGATAGATAGATAGA
>NW_015150633.1:1186518-1193173 GCF_000732505.1 Cyprinodon variegatus | reverse complement strand
ATAGATAGATAGATAGATAGATAGATAGATAGATAGATAGATAGATAGATAGATAGATAGATAGATAGATAGATAGATAGATAGATAGATAGCAATACAAATTCCTTGTGTTTGGTCAGCTTGTCTGGCTCGCTCTATACTCACTCATTTGAAGTAGTGCTGAAAACTAAATGAGTGGTATCCTATGTAAAAAATAGCTGGTGTCTTTGCCTTTCCCCACTGATGGGCAAAGATTGCAATAAAACTAGTTTGACAGCTGGCAATGATGTGCAGTACTGCCCTCCAGCTCCTCATGATGGAGTCCTTTATGGTTATGAGTTGCTGAAGGGCAGTACTAAACAGTTTTGAGTGATGTTCTTTTAAAGTTTGCAATTTTTTTTTGCTCAAAGAAAAAATATATGTGACATTTCAAGAGGTAACGTATGAATATATATTTCCACCAGAAAATACAGTTTTATAAAAAAGTACAGATTGTTTTGCTCACTGAAAGTATTTGCAGTAAGTTAAGTGTCGCTTTAAAAATTGGGGTGGGGGAACGTCCTTTATGCTATGTGGGGCCTCCTTTTTTAATCAAACCTAGCAAGCCTGATAATTTGAAAATTGTTCCTCTGCGCTGACTGACATTGGTATATGCCTGGTGGATTTGTTCTGTCCTTTTTTCAAGAGCTAAATGAAATGCATAGTCCAAAGAACATGTTTTTATTTTTTTCAGTAATTGAGCAAAGGGTTTTGCTGTAAAACATGCTACTTATTCAAAACAATGATTTTTTGTCAAAACCCCTTTATGTTTGGAATTTGTGTGTGTGTGTGTGTGGGTGTGTTGACCTTCCAAGTGTATTCTACAATTTATTTAGAATTCAGTTTTATTACTTCCTTGGTTGTCTTTTTATTTGTGTTCAGCTCTGTCTTGTGTTAATTAGTCTTCCTGCTTGAGCTACTCTACCCTATCTATCTCAGGTGTTGTTATTTCCATCTGAGAGGCTCGGATGAAAACTCCTGGTCTGCTCTCTGTCAGGATTGGGCTTACTTGCAATTTTCCCCTTTGATTTTTTTTTTTTAGTTGGACTGCTTCTGCACGTTTTTTTTTTTTTCTTCAGTTTAATATCCAAATTAGTTGAAACATTTTCTAAGACAACTCAACAGAGTGCATCTAGTCATTGACTTGCATAACTCTCTATACCAGGGGTCTGTTTCACAAGGCAGGTTTACCGAAAAGTCAAATTTTTCCAAAACAGAAAGCGAGTTTCCTCAATCTCTGTATATATATATATATATATATAATTCACTAGGTCTGTTAGACACATTAGGCTTTAAAAACAAAGATTGTATGTCCGTTTGACAAGGATCTTATTAAAGACTGATTGGCACTTTTTCACATAGAATTAAACATTTATTGGGACAGGATTCTACAACTCAGTAGACAGAGCCTTAGATCACGTGTTTTTGGTTTCTTTAATATAAGCAAGATGCAGATCATTTTATTTTTATTTAGGTATATTTACAGTACATAAAGAACTACTGAAATTATTTTCAGATTACACATAAATAGATTCTTTAATTCTACGGGGGAAAATTAATTACTTTAGGGTTAGGATTAGGATTTCACTCAATGATAACAACCTAATGAGCCTACTGGCACAATCTTAAGCCTAATAGGCGCTAATAACAACCATTTATTGGGATGATAACATCCGAAGCATGGCTGCAAACAGCCACTTAATATTTACTGTGTAAAAGAAGACAGAATCAAACTGGAGAGACCCATGAGACGATGCACAGATTCTATATATTAAAACAATGTTTTTAGACTTCATTTTCACCTGATGCCAGAAGATTTCACCTAAATAGAAACATTGATCTACTATCATTGAAGAAACAATCCTGTAATATTATCACGGTCACAACAGACTATGGCAAGCAGTTTCATGTAGTCCTGACATCTGAAAAAAATTGTTTTTATTTTTCTTAATGACGGTTTCAAACAAAATGACATTCTCCACATCTAGAATACAAATCCTGGATGTCTATATATCAATTTCAGATCTAAACATTTCTAGATATATAAAACTCTTACTAGTAAAATTTTGTTTATTTTACTTTCTAAAATGTAGTTTATGCTACAAAAATTTAATTTAGAAAATATATTATTACAGTTCAGTCTAGGAGTGTGATTTTTATCAGGAAGAATCTTATTTTAGCAATCTAAAAGTGTAGAAACACAGAGGAAAGTGCTTTTAAAAAATGTAAAAACGGCCTGCCACTGTCCACTTCATATAAAGTTTCGCATTAACTCAAGCAACAATCTTCCCCTTCGTCACCTTCCTCTCCTTTGTAGCTGTAGTGCTGTTTCTCTCTCTCTTTTGAACACATTCTCCTTTTATTTTTTCATTTCTGCATTAAAATCTCTTAATTCCAGTGAGGTTAAACAGGCACCTCCTGTTGCTGGTTGTCATGGTGACTCGTTGAATAGTCGCTCCACTTATAATGGCTTTTCATGCTTGTTATGCACTTGCTAGACTCTAAGTGGTTCTACTTCGAGTTGATTAAACTAATTCCTAGATGCCGACATTAGGCTAGATCAATTTAGAGTAACAGATTTGAATCTGAGTTTTTTAAGCCTGATTCGTGAAACGGACCCCAGGGTAGTGAATCCTGCAAACAACAGGAGACATTGGGTTGCATTATGTTACTGACTATGCAACAATCCCTCATAATCTTACAGCCAAACCTTGCTCAGTGTCATCAATTCTGCTATGATCAATTGGGTTATAGCACAATTGTTCACACTAAGCTATAGCACTGCAAAAGCTCCTACTGCTTTTTTATTGATAACATGTTACTTTATTTTGACTATAGAAATTCATATGTTTTCAGAGAAGTTAGGATAACTGTTGAAATCACAAAGATGATGTTTTACAAATTGCTTACTTTCAAATACTGCAATATTAAATGAAGTAATAATGTCCTGAGAACCTCTGCCTATGCTCTTGGAGAAAACCTACACCTACATGGGACTAATGTGACAGAAAAAAACACAAATGAACAGACACAAAAGCACTGATTGAGCATTACTTTCTGTCTGAAAGAACATCAAAACATTAATGGCAGTACTGCTCTTAGAGCTGCTCCAATAAGAAGAGAACCTCAGCTAAGCAAATAAGCTTGGAGCCAATTTTTTTTTTTTTTTTTTGTATTTTTAATTTTGACATTAGTTACAAGGTGACAAAAAGTTCCAGAAACTTTTTTTCATGAGATATTTAAATGTCAAAACACCAAAGTTATCTACCCTATTACAGGAGACAGGTTTTAAGGGCATCCATATTAAGTTACTGGTGAAATAGTTTATTTTTAGCTTATTTTCAACTTCTGTTTTGTTTGAACTTTTCAATTGGAAATGTATTGGATAGAATTATTATATTATATTATTATATCATGCTTTTGGCATGCCTTAAAAAAAAAAACCTAAAACTTAAATTGTTTGTGGTTATACACAATACAATAGTCAAACCTCTTAATGTGCCTGCTGGGATAACTTGGAGACTGGCACAAAATAAAAAATAAAACTGGGGTAACTGAAAAAGTTCTGTTTTTGCTTCTTATTCTCAGCAGGACTGTAATTAACTTTTTTTTCTTTTCAATGACAAAACTAAAACATCTAACATCTAGACTCCATATTAGGTAATAAACAGCTGAAAATGGAATGTATCAAATTGAAGATTTATTGCAAGCTTTGGTAATAAAACATGAATGAACTTTATCCATTAACACATCCCTTTAACACCATTGAGTCTTATGAATTGCATTGATTATCAACAGAGCAGCTACATATAACATTTCTTATTGACAAATCTTCGTTTTGTGATCCATTTATAATGTCTGTTCAAAATAAGTTACTTAGGAACATAAAATCAAGTTGGGCACAGAGTAAATTAATTTAAACCAAAGAGAGAGGCAAAGAACGGCAGAGAAAGAGAGCAATGCCTCGAGCCTTTGCCTTTTTTCAAGTCACTCCAGTTGGTATTCAGTATCTGCCCTGTTTGCTACTGTCTTTTGAAACAGAAAATCAATATGGCTGCCGCTCTGACCCCGTAGCAAGAAGAAGCCATCAGTGGCCTTACACAACAGGTTCAGGATGGGCACAGATTGGTTCAGACAAAAGGAGATTTTCGCAGCGGTATGTTGTGGTTCAGTGCTCTAAAAGAACTTCACTCACTGGTCACCTCACATATAATATATCCTGGTCTTTGCAGAAGTATACAGCAGAAAAGACAAATACTGTACAAAAAGAAGAACATAATGATTGGAATTTGGGAAAAATAATTAGTTTACATAAAAAATAAAAATAAATTGAAACTTCCCACAGCTCAAACAAAGAACATATAAATGAAATACTGCTCAATAAACAACTGTATTCTTTCTCATGGAAAAAACAAAACGGTAATAGGCAGAATCAGGTAAATATAGAAAGATAAGATAGAATTTCAATTTTGATAACATTTTTACAATCAAAAGCTCTCGATAGTTAAACGATATTCTTATCATTGAAGCACTTTGTTCCTCATCTGAAAATGCTGATCACCCTCACCCTCTCATCAGATGCTTTTTAGATAACTATTGTATGAAAGTTTTCAGTGATGTTAGATATTTAAGGCTGTATCTCAAGCCATTTCTTTTTTAAACTTTCCCAGGATTAATATATATTTATATATATATATATATATATATATATATATTTGCTCAAAGCTCAAAAAATAGATGGATGGATGGACGGCCGGCCGGACGGACGGACAGACAGACAGACAGACAGACAGACAGACAGACAGACAGACAGACAGACAGACAGACAGACAGACATATCATCCTCAATCAGCACATGTAGCACAGCTGAATATAATTGACTTATGCCAAAACAATTAATTTCAATATATTCCACTTTTTCAAATCAATCTGTTTTAAAGATTTCAAATGGAAATATAAAATAATTTTCGTTGTTGATAAAAGGGGAAGATGCAGATAATTAAACCTGGTTTAATTATCTGCATCTTCTAATTAAACAGATAATTATTCTAATCAAACAGATAATTAAACCTTGTTGAAAAAAATGACAACATTCAGGTGCACTTTACAGTTGTTATTCCTTTTTTTTTTTTTAAAAGGATTAGCAGAAAAAGTTACTTAAAATATGGGGATCAATCTTTACTTGTATTATATTAATTATCTGTTTTCAGTTACATCTGGCATAATCAGATAAATATATTTTTCTCACAAACTCTTCTTTTTCTAATTACAAGAGCACTAACAGCAGTCATTGAAAAAAGAAAATAGAAAAAAGTTGAGAAAAGATCCTGATAGAACATTGGGTATATTTTTGATAACATGTCTTCAAAACAAAGACTTATACAAGAGCTTAAAATTTGAGCTACTGAGAGGGTTGGTGAGTCCATTATGTGCCATTTCTGTGCATGTAGAGAGCAGAGAAAAGAGGCGGATGATGATGACTTGAATGAACCGTCTGTAACTGATGGATTCCTTGGCCTGAGGGTGTATCTGCTTGGATATGAATGCGTGTACTCATAAAGTGCACTCTGATTCTTGGCAGACTAAATCATTGTAATGTTGCCTTTATGCCAGGAGAGCTCTGGGAGAGAACACTTGCCGAAGAACAAAATCATCTTAAGGTACTGCTTCTTTATGCAGTTTTTCATTTAAATGTTGCCCCTATATAAGATGTTGTTTCATTATATTCCAGTCTCTGCCAGATATCGCCAAATGCTTAACAGCTCAACATCAAGATCTTCATTACTACAGTATAAATCAATAAATCTATGCTAATGTTTTATTTTCTTAAATAAGTAATAAAAAATAAAGAATGCTTAAAATTGTCAAGGCGTTTATTAAAGCAACAACCAACAGTTTACGGATCTTTCCTTTTTATAGAGCAACCGCACACAGCCTAACGAGCAGCAGGTGTGTACCACGCCCACCGACCACCTCAGGTCACCTGTTGAGAGAGCAGAGAAGGCAGAACGCACCACAGAGTTCCCTGCTGCATCCTGACATTTGAAAGTTTTACTTGATTTACACAGTGAGTTATTCCATTCCCAGCACTGGAGTTTCAGGGATCCTGCCAATGCTAGATGTGACCCCTTTTCAAATTATGAGGGCTGTAGGATGTTGTCAAATAACGCCTCCTTTATAGTAATGATGGTCTAGATTCTGCAATTTTAACTTGTTGGTCACAGACAATGTTTAGAGTGTACTTCAGCTTTTATTTCCTTCAGCCTTTACTATGTATAGAATTATTTTTGGCTGCAATAGTAAAGATGTCCTTTGTACTGTATTATTACTATATTCATGTTATTTGTTTTTAAATTCTATTTGTACCAATGATGGGAGAGAACTAGCCTTTATGATGTAGACTGGGAATGTGTGAGCTGAAGAAGAGTTAAATGGAGACAACCTTCAAAGAGAACCAGAGTTTAATTTAAAGTATATGCCTTCTTTTGTACCCCTCAGAGAACATTGAAACCCAGCAGTGATTGTTTTGTGAGTGTGCTCATCAAACATCCTTCCCACAATGAGGTATAAAACTGTAGCATATTCCTGCAGAGGCGGATCTTTTAATTAGAAAAAAAGATTAAAACTATGTATCTGT
>NW_015150633.1:1183828-1185328 GCF_000732505.1 Cyprinodon variegatus | reverse complement strand
TTCAGTGGCTTGAAAAACTCTAAATAACCCTTAAAAACTTTAGGTCTTTGAGACAAAAAACCCTGACATCATAGAAATTCATTTCAAAGGGTTTCTGTTAAAAGAATGACATATATCATCTCTCTGTAAATTTCCAGGGGATTCTTAGGCCAGCTCTGTGTATGTACAGGATCCTACAATCACACATAGACACAAATATAGCAAGAACAGAAACCTGCCTGAGGTAGAAAGTGTTTCTGCAATGTATATTCCTAAGGTTTTTGGATTCAGACAATGGTAAGGATGCAATCCACAATGATAAAAACCCAATCACAAGTCAATTATAAAGAAAAGAAGCAAATTCTTTGTTGCAAATATTTGTCCAAAGCTCTGCTATAACAAGAAATCAAAATCTCTTCTGTTTCCAAGATGCTGCAATTTCCTCATCTAAGGTAAAATGCATTCATTCCAAATGGTTTGTTCACTTTTAGGGAGCATCTTTACTTTTAAATGAATGCTTTGTTACAGGTTGCTTCTTTGTCAACCAGATTACCCATCAGCACCTATTCTGTTGTGCACAATGTAACCAGTTATGCCCTAGATTCAATCCATACATCTATTCAATGTTGATTTTTCTAAAGTGGACTAAGAAGCAAATTTCAAGCTTCAAACACTTCCCTACGTTTCTTTATTCATTCCAACACTTTGGAACCACTGTATTCTAACCATGTTCCTTAGTTTCATGTATATAAAGACAGGCCTGTTTTTCCTGTCAAAAGACATTGCTCTATATTATTTACACTGATTTAATAATTGTTCAAAGAGAATACATTTGGTAATATGTCCAGCTACTTTAAGAAATATTTTACATTTTCTGCTTTAGATTTTAGATGTTTGATCCCTGTGTATAATCTTTTTGGTATGCTATCACTGCTTAAAATAAGACAAATATCTACAGATAAATCGCCAAACAGTTAGTAATCCAACAGCCAAGCAATAATTATAGCAATCTTAGTCAGACAATTTTCTCTTTGTTATAAAAGTTTGCTTTTAGAGCCTCAACATAAGAAAAAAGAACTTAACTAATTAAAAACACCTTTAGCAATCTTGTTAGAATCATTATGCAGATGTTAGTAGACACAATTTCCTTTTCCACCGCAGGGTATGAATTTCTTGATTTGCTAAATGGTATGAAACTTATTTTATAACCAAAAATTAGTATAATGTTGTATTATGTGCCTCTTTAAAAAGAGAGAAACCTATTTTGAGAAATGAAACATACCTAGGAAGATTGAAAAAAATATTACCTTTCCAAGAATATGTGTTTATTGATTTATTATAATTTGTTTTTTCACTTATAAAAGTGAAATAAATTATAAATCATGTTAACTAATCATCTGCTCTCTGTCAAACTGTGGAAATCAGGCACCTATAGATAAGGAGAGCCATTATTACTTACCAGTCTTATAATAGAACAGCATTAACTAAGGAAGAAATCAAGGCAAAATAATATATATATAT
>NW_015150633.1:1109216-1181056 GCF_000732505.1 Cyprinodon variegatus | reverse complement strand
TTGATTTCTCATTTAACACTTCTATAGTAATCATCTCCATAACACCATCAACAGTTATTGACATAGTGTCCTTTATTTTACACCGTATTTCAGTGTTAGCAAACAAAGCAACACCCCCACCTCTTTTACTACTTCTATTCACCCAATGTAATTCATATCCATTAATTTGAAAATTATTTTTATTTTCGTCATTCAACCAAGTCTCTGAAACTGCTATTATACTGAATTGTCCATTCAACCGTTTTAAATAATCTGTTATTTTTGAGAAATTTGAGTTCATACTTCTACTATTTAGGTGAATTACAGAGAAGCCTGCATTTATCATTTTACTGTTGTTAAATTGCTCATCATTATAATATTCACACTCAATAACTGGAAAAGGATCTGCAGCTATCAAATTAACATCATACAGTTTAGATTCTGAAAGTTCATAGTCATACATTTGTACTGTTTGTTGTGTTTAAATATATCTAAAAAAAAAAAAAAATCAAATTTGAAAAGAACTTAATAAACCCATAATATTGATATAAGTCATCTCACAGTTGTTGTCCGTCCTCTATTTACTTGTCCATATTGCTTAAACTATTATATAGGAGCATAGGAGGATATTTTGGGGTCAGCGCTATTTCCCTGTTTGCTTGGATCATATATCAGGCAGTGTTCTCAACAGATCTAAACCTACCACCAAATCTTTCACAAGTGTGAGATGTGCTCAAGGGATGGTGAATTATGTGTTTGCTTTCCACCTTGAACTGCCTGCTTTATGTTCACATAAAAAAATTAAAAAAAACGGCTGGATAATTATGTCCAAATCCACACACATACATGTTTGAATACATCTATATGTAGTCTTATTACATTAACATGCTATAATATTTGCTAAGTGCTTTATTATTTAATATTTTTTTTATACACTCATTGTTTGTCCTAAATTGGTGTGCTTTGTAACAGCATGGAAATCACACTTTCCATGCATGGCAAGAAGGCTTTCACTGGTATTTGTCTCCACATAATGATAATCTTCACTGGATAAACCATATCATAAGAATTTATAGGTAGTGATGTCAATATGGAGGACATTTTTTGAACCAAAGATACCCATAAAAAACATTCTGTATCTGCATTCGGAAGCTGAGTAATTGAGGTATTTGTACTGAAACTTGTGCAGAGACCAGTGCAAAGACTAAGTAGGAACCTGCTGGGCTCCACATAATTGCTGTATCAGTTGCCATGGAATTGATTGTTATGTTGTATTTCCTTTGGAACAGAAAACTTTAATGGTATTGTTGAAAGCTGCTTATAATAATTACCTGCACACTGCCTCCTTGCTTACACTGCTGCTTAGCTGTTTAGGAGTTTTCAGCGGTGATGAATAGCTTTGTTGTTTACAGCTTTACATATGGTATAATTTCAAAAAAGCAAAAAATTCTTAAAAGGTGTTCATATATCAAAAGTATATGAAACAACAAATTTGGTTTACTGACATCTAAAGATTTAAAATGTGACTGAAAATGTTAAAGAAACCATTCTTTTTCAGTTGCTACGTCAATTAAATGTAACTCCAATCCATTTTCGCAAACTTTGGACCATTGTAAGGTGAACTTGTGTTTTAAAGCACTATGTCAAGCAATAAAAGTTGGGACTTTCAGTGAATAAACGTTTGGGAAACTGTTTCCTATTTTTCTGTTCTAGACCTCACTATACTTCGATTTCTGCAAGCCTTGTGATAATCACACTTTACCCCTTTTGATGTGATCAACAAATGTAGCAATACACACAGATCCAAGAGGTCTTCGTGCATTTTTTATTCTTTTTTCCAAAATTCATCAAAACCATAAAAATGTGTTTGTTTTCTTTGGCAAATATGAGGCAAGGTGTTGTGTTCTTTTTGACAGTAGAGATTTCTGCCATTGAACTCGCACATTAATGCAATTTATGAATGGCCTCTTTCTAACCGTGGATCAGTGTTGTTTTTGACAGCCATCTTAGATTTAGTCTTGTTCTTAAAGATGAAAATTATCATAGACAGCTGCCCTGCAGTTCCACATTGTTGTTGGGCAGAAAACCTTGATTTATAGAATTCACATATAGCAGACAGATAAGCTTACAAAATAAAGGAATTGTCATGATTTTTATCTAAGGTCTGACTCCAAGATGCAGAAGACCAAACAGAGAGACCAGGAAAAGTTTAACAGGTTTATTAAGGAATATTGTGATGAAATCCAGTGCTGCTCTGAGCACTGCTTAACAGAGACTGAAAGGTAAGGGGAAGAGAGACTGAAAGGTGAGGGGAAGACACAGCGGTTAGTTCAGGCTCAGTGGGAAAGTTGAATTTTGGTTTTGCATAGGAGGAAAGGTTGCAGACAAAGTTCTCAATGGGAAAGGTGTCATTTATGGAAACCAGACTGTGAGGATTGTACTTGAGATTGTCTTGTTTGGTGATTGGTGGACTGGGTTACTCAGACCAAGTTGGAACCAAGTTGTTCCTTGGTGAAAGGAGAAGTTGACTGCCACTCAGTTTTCCTGCGGCAGTTGAACGGGCTGTGGTACAGATGAAACCTTTGCTCAGAGTGAAGTTCAAAGGACCACTTGGGGAGAGTTGATCCAAACTTCAGCACAGTACTGGATAATTTTATTCTCTGCCACTGCTCCCATGATCCATCTGTGGTCATGCAGAATGTGCACCGCTGCACACCAGGTGGTGGACGTGAGCAAAGAAAAAGCAGCAGCATGGCTGATACTGGTCAGATTACAGCACAATGATGCGTTTAAAATATGTTACCAACCACCGACTATGTTTTATTTAGTCTCGTCTTGTTGATGGAAACTCAAATCACTAGTCTTGTTTTAGTCCTCAAAGTTCCATGTTCAGCTCGTCAGCTCTCATTATCGTTGTGAACAAAAGGTGTACTAACAAAATAATTTCGTCATCGTTGATGAAAACAACACTGCTGTGGATTTATCAACGGTTTGTTGAATCTTTGCAACTGAGACTTGCTGTGTTAAATGAATTGTGGATGCACATTGGGAGTAATTTTGGTCACTTTACCAGTCACAATTTCAAACTGTAAGAAATGCTATTTTACCATTTCATTTTACAGTTGGTAACACCGGATGCTTTGTTGTATTGTGGTATTATTTTGCAGTTTGAACTGAGGGAAAGCAGACACAAAAACCTTAAACACATTTTGAGATGTACTTGACTTAAAGAAAAAAACGCATGTGTAAAAGAGGACGCAATGATGTCACAAGCAGTGTTGTTTTTGTCAGCCCTCTTATATTAAGTCTTAGTTTTAGTGTTCAGGAAGAAAACTATCATTAGTTTTTGTCGCATTATAGTCATTAGGAAATTTAGTCAGTTTTACTCCACTAAAACTCAAAAAGCATTTAGTCTAGTTTTATTCAGTTTTATTTTCCAATTCATAAAACAGTTAACCTTTACAATTTTGATTAACAACCAGATTCTTTACCAGACTGACAGCTCTTGTCTAGATGCTACAGTTGCTGGTATAGAATGCTGCCATGCAGTTCATCATTGCTGTTGGGCAGAAGCATTTGATTTATACAATTTAGATAAACTTTTTTGTGAATTAATGCACTGCTTTATAAAAAAGTGTCTCACACTCTAATTTAACACATCCTATTGGTTAAAATAGTGGCCAGACAAGCTAACAAAAGGTACAATAAAGGAATGGTTTTAGACATATAAGGGTTTCCATTTGAAAGAAAATATCCTGATCTCCTGTCAATTATAATACACAGATAACACACAGATCAATCAATCTTCATTACTCCAAAAAAGCAAAGAACAAAAACATTCTACTTTAACAATTTTGGCTTTAGTTCTTTAATTTGCCCCTTGGTTACCACTGCGTTCAGGTCTTTTATCAGGTGTTCAGGTCTGATGAATGCAATCTGACCGTTCAGACTCAGGTCGCATTTGAAAAGATCAGATATGTATCGGATTTAGGGGCACATAGCCAAGTGGTCTGGGTCACTTTTGATAAAATTGGATCTGTGTTGTTCAGACTATCATTAAAAGATCAGGTACAAGTCACATATGGGCAAAACAAATCATATTTGGGTCACTTCAGGCTGCTGTGTGAACGTAGCCTGTGACTTTCAAGATGCAATTAACACAGGGGCTATTCTTGTTATTCCTTTTCCATGGTAAAACATTTCTCTGAAATGAGAAGATTGGCTGATACTAAGAGACATAAACTGTCTTGGACAGTAGGTGTGAAATTGCTGCTTGTTCCTGTAACTGGAACAAGCAGCAAACATGTCAGTAGTCTGTGATCGAGATTGGTCCTCACATAAATATTTAAGGGTTTGTGGGGGTGGTTTTGGTCTGTTATTTTAAGTCATCTTTTTTACTTGAAAAAAATTGACGTTCAATATCGGGAATTTGATTGCATGTTGGAATCTTCACCAAGACTGACATAAATGTGCACCTAAGACAAAGGAATAAAAAATATGATAAAACACTTAACAATCCTGCAAGTCAAAAATCAATTAACAAACTGGTGACTCGTTTGAAAAATTATAAAGCTTGATCATTTCAGGAATCAGAATCACAGTGAAAAAAAAAGAAAAAAAGCACTGTGAAATTCCTGGAACCAATAATTTCTTATTACAAACGAGGAAAAGTATATTTTTTTCGAAATCTCAGCTTATTATATTTTAAGGATTGTCTAACAAAAGCTTGACGAAAATATATACTTTCTCATTTTGCTGGGGCACGGATATAAACATATCACTAAGGCATTATTAAGTTATATAACACAATAAATTAAAGCTTTGAACTAGTATAATATTCAAGTGGCACAGAGGAGTGTAATTTGATGGAAAATGTTGGACTGCAATTTATAACATTAAAAATGAGAATGTTAATGATAAATGAACATAATCATTTTTTACCTGGACTATTTTATTCATTTGGAAAATCTAAATGAGGTCCTGCTTTTTAGGCAGAACTTTCCCTTTTCCTTTGTGGCAACAGTTTAGAATAATTTGGGAAATATTCCACAAATATTTTGATCCATATTGACATGGTAGGGTAATGCCTTCATTCTATACATGGAAGATGCAGATTCATGAAGTTTCACCACACCTCAAATGGGGTTATAATGAATTTTGATTTTGATAAATATGGTTGCTGGATTGCAGTGACCTCCCCTGCAATGCTTTAGTAACAAGTATGAGGCTACTTGGGATTTGCATGAGTGGAAGTAGCCACCAGAGAATGTATTGACAGTATTGGTTAGATTTATACAAATGACAATGTTTTAATCTAAATTCTATTGCATTGGACCCGACAGCAGCTTGTATCCCTAGTACAATGCAGTCTAGATCTTTGCTTTCATGTTGTTTACACCCTAATACATTAATGTCACTGCTAAAATCGAAATTTATCGCAGCAGCAAAAAAGTTTTTACAGTCTACTCTTTGAGAAGCCTGTGTGCACTGTGGTCTTCTGTTGCTGTCACATCTGCTTCACAGATTGAAGTTTTGCACATGCAAAGATGGTATTCCACATTTATTACTTGTACTAATTGGTTATTTGAACTACACTCTTTTTCTATTTTTAACACCAGTCTCTATTCGTGCCTAAACCTGACACATGGTTATACTTGAAAATCCCAGTAGATCAACAGAGTTTTAAATACTCAAAACCAGCTAATTTGGTGCAACTACCATCTTTATGTGACATTGTGGGGTCCTGCACTATACCTCCAACTTGGCTACTTGGCCAAGGGAATATCTCTTTGCTGACTTTAAAGACGTTCTTCCATGTGTCTGAGGATTGAATTCCACCTGAGCCCTCTGTTGTGTACCATGCCACATTTATCTTCCCTTGCTATGAGTTTATATTAAAAACTTATAATCACGTTTATCTCGTGTTATTGTTTTTGCTTTATCAATCACTTCATTCAGAATTATAACTTAAAAGCCACACCTGAAATAAAATGTAAAGCACGTATATAGAACTTCTGCAACATATTCTTAATTGAAAGTTTTAATAATTAGGAGAGACTGAGGGAGAAGGCAACACATTTAACCTTTGACAACCTATCCACACTCATTCACCTGTCATGTCTATGGAGCTAAGCTGCTGTGGATCGATCTATTTGTGCTCTGTGATTGATTAATGCTGACCACTACTGTCAAGTTTGTCCTTCATGGGAATAAATTAAGCGTGAGGCACTTGGCTCTTATATTCCCTCCATGCCGACCAAAAGCAGAGTCAAGCTTCCAGAGAAAAGGATACCTTAGAATACTACATAATGGACACTAACTTGAAGACTTTACTTTGAGATGTAAACATTACCTTCACCACTGCCCAGTAAATAAGAAAGTTTTTGTGGGAGTAACAGTTCATTAGAAACATTTAACTTAGGAGTGCACAAGGCCACCCTAGCATATGAGAGAATTAGAGGCAGGCACACTTATGATGTAATTAGGGTAGAGAAAGAAAGTAATTCATCATGTGGGCAGCATGGCAAAGCTGTTGCTACTATAGTGGATTGTGCATCAAATTTTGTCAAAACATTCAATTTATGCTATCCCTGTAATCCAACTTAGTGGAGAGAGTGATGGCAAAGAACAAACTCTTATAGAGGTTCCAACCGCATCTAGTGATGAACTGCTTAGTCAACTTCTACATGTCATCAGTGCATTGCACAGAATTAACAGGATTTTAAATGTGCTTTATTTATAAAGCACATTTAAAGCAATAAATGACTATTGTCAATTCTGGATGACCAAAGTGCTGTACAGAAATCACAGTTGCAGAGCATAAGATAAAAACTAAAAGCTAAAATACATAAACACAATGCAAAAAGAAATATTGAATGGAGATAAAATATAATAGGATAAATGTTTCAATTTAAATAAAATACTTTTTAAAATAAAATACAATTTTAAATAAAATTGGAAGGTCACACCTGGAGGGGGCTGTGATCAAGAGGAATTAACCACTAGCTCTGACCCCCAGTGGTGTTTTGCTATTGGACTTCTGACCAAGTCATGATTGTCCATCGTTCAACCATAAAGTGTCCATCAGCAAACTTCGCACCAAGACACCCAGAGGCTGGAGGTTGAATATTAACTTGTAGTGTTATGTTTCAACCTCTGGCCGCATATCTTAGACTCTTGAGAGAAGAGAGGCTGCTTCTCCACATTGAGTGATGTCAGTTGAGGTGCCCGGGTAATCTGCTTCTGATTCCCCCTGGATGTCTCTTTTGGGAGGTGTTCCAGGCATGTCCCAAAGGGAGGAGGCTCGGAGGGGACAGCCCAGGACATGTATAGACTATGCCTCTGGTCCTGAAATGCCTTTAGCTATTCCCTGAGACTAGTGTCCCAGCAACCCAGTTCTGGAAAAGCTAAAGATGAGTAAATGTCAAGGTACAGTAGACATCAGTAAATTGCACTCCATTTGAAAGTTTAAAAAGAATTAGCCTATAGCCTATATAAGAAATGTAATCACCCAACCAACTATTAACTGTAAGGAAAATGCGAGAACCTCAAATACAAAAACACCTGACAAAAGGTAAACAAAATTGAAACCACAAAATAAAATAAAAAATGTTAGGAAAAATTATATGGCAAGCCATTTCTAAAAACCAACACCTAACTTACAGGTCCTGACTCGCAGTCTTCAGTCAAAACACCAGATTTATTGTGGAAGGAGGTCAGATTGCAAAGAACTTTCTTTAGCATTACAAGATTTCTTACAACTATCCTAATGGCTCCACTTTGATATTTTCAGGTCATTTTACGCAGTTAGTATCCTTTCAAAGTGAAAGGCGCAATTAGAGTAAAGCGCAGGATACTGACTCAAATTAAGCGGAGTGAATGGCAAATGGCCAAAACATAGATCCTTGGTTGATTTCTTAGCCGCAATTCTGTGCGTGTTTTTAGAGGCAGAGACTGAAAGTAAATAAAAATAGAAAAAACCCTGAGAGAATTTAATGGATGGGGACGTTCATACCCTGAAGCAGCAGCAGAGGCGCCTGTCATTTTCCACCCCTGCCATGAAATAAAATGTATGTACATGAGTGCTGTCCACTGTGAGCAGATCTATTCTTATTCAATACAACAGCATTCCAGTAGGAGTAATAGGAGCTACAAAAAGTTGTTAGATTAATGGATAAACGTTTCTGTGTTTCATGAAATATTGGGATTGAAGATTTCATGTAGTGCTTAGCTAATCTCTCACTTGAAGGGTCAATCCTCCAAAGTATTTTATATCATAACCTTCTGTTTTCCAGTTATTTTAATGGTGATGATTGCAGTTCAGCAAAGGCCTGTTAATCAGCTATCAATGGAAATCAGCTGTGCTGGAGCAGGGAAACCTCTAAAACCTGCAGGACAGCAGCCCTCATAGACCAACTTCGAAGATGCCTGTCTTAAAATATCTGCAATGTCTTTTACTTAAGTATCAAAATTAATGCAAAAATAGATGTACTCAAGTAATGACATAAAAAGTATAAGTAAAAAGTAAAACAAGGCAAATGCAGTTTGAATGAATTTTTTATATTTTAGTAAACTTTGAAGGTGAAATTCACCTCAAATAATATACACAAACCAGTGCAAACAAGTGCAAATTTCGACCAAGTTTAGACAGAAAATACAACATTTTTGAAAGCCTTTAGTTTTTCTTCTTCAATTAATGTCAGTGCTATACACTTTAAAATTGTACACAACCAAGTGTAGGCAAAATTTAGACAGGGTTGCATACTAAGAACATCGTTAAGCGATAAACCAGGTTTAGTTGACCTACCGGAAGTGGTAAACATGCTTATAGATACCCCTGCAGCTTGCAGTTGCTGTCGTTGGCTTTGGTCTCCTCTTCCATGTGGCTGCTGCTGATTGCGAAACTGGTTTTGTGTTTAATGGGAAAAGATTGATCTGATTGATCAGTTGATCAATTCTCTGCCATGCTGTCTCTTATTCTTTTGTGGAATATTCTCCATATGCCACCATTAAGCTTTTTTATTCCATCTATATTTAATATGAACTTGTAGGTATCTTATATCCATCCAGGGTGGATCTATTCATCTTCCCAAAGGGACTGATGAAAGATTTTTTATAGCCACCCTCAAAATTAACTCAGGTCTCACTCAGGGTTAGGTGAATTACCACCTGTTATGAACCAAAACCTTGAGTATCAAAAAGACGAATAAGTCTATTTAAACTATTTCATATCTACTTCATAATTGCTAACCTTGATTTCTGAAACTGGACCCTGATCATATACTGTACATTGTAGTGTCTGGTTACCCTCATCTTTCTGTTTACAAACCAAACACATTCTCTGTGGGGTTCAGGTCAGGCGTGTTTGCTGGCCAATCAAGCACAATAACACCTTGGTCACTGAGCAAGAATTGTCACCATTAGTGAGCAGAAAGATAAGTCTGTCCATGGACGTCTATAGAAACATCTCCAGGATCCTGGTTTAAAGGTAGAAATTACATTTAATTACTTTAGAAAACAATACAATTGGAGATAAAGAAAATGGTTAAAGTATGACACGGGCCTTATACTAAACATTGAAAACGGTAAAAAAAAAAAATAAAAAAAAAAAGTACAACTAAAATACAGATAATTGCTATTGTCCCTTAGTAGGAAAATTCAGCCGTACTAGAAGCAAGGTCAAATTAAGGCTATGAGAGACAAAGAAATGAAAAAAAAAATAAGTTTTACAATCCTAAAACCTTTCTTTGTACAACATAAAGAGTTATTGCGTAAGTATCACAGTATATATTTTTATGTAATATATAAAACCTTGTGTAGATGGGGTACAATGAATAGCTCTAGCTTAGAAGAACCCTTCATCCTCAACTCTGCCATACACAAAGTATATACAAAATGTGTATAGCATGCTTGTTTGGAGTTGGATACCACTTTATTGCAATAGACTAAGTAATAATTTAAACTTTAAAAGAAAAAGCACAATAAAGTAATAAAGGAGCTCACTAAGGATTTATTTTGTAAACAAATAAATCTTACATTTTTATGCAATCACTATACATTGAAAAAGCAGTCATATTTCACAGTAAACAGGCATTTCTACAAGATCAGTAGTAGCTTTTCTATGATACAGGTCACTCAAGGAGAGGAAAAACCTAAAAGAAAATCTCTCTAGGAGGGTCTTTTTGTGTTTTTGTGGAGAGACTTATTCATATTGTCACCAGGAGTTTTTCTGCAGGAGATAAGGCTTCCTGCGCTCCTCCAACAGGGCCTCCATATCAGTAGAGTCCAAACTCAATCAGCCCTGCTGACAGCCAGAAATACCTGGGGAGTAAAAAAGAAATCTGCCTCGCTTGTTGCTTTTGTCTTTTTTCTTTTTTAAAGGGTTTTATTTAGTCTTTATAACTTACTTTTACTGTGAAAGTATGTTTTGAGAAGTCAGTTTCTTAGAGGTCCCTTTCCTTGTGTTTCTCTAGTGAGCTGGTGTAATGAGAGTGATTTACTTGAATCTTGAATATATTTAAAGTCATCATGTGCAGTTTAGAGATTTTATGTATTTTTTATTCTTCTGTGCAAATATTGATGCAAAGTCTCACAGACAATATCAACAGATTAAAAAAGGGAAACGCATACACTTTTGGTGCACGTACAGTATAATACATAGGAGCCAAGAATTTTACTTTCAAATGATTCCACAATCACCTTTACTCATACATATGCATAAATTATCGAACACCAGTGTAAAACAAATCACTTTCATTGGAACTGAGGATTTATCAAATGCCATGCAAGTCTCTGATTTTCCTCCAGGTATGTAATGATTAATTCCCAGAGTTTTCTAATCTTCTCCAATCCTGCAGATGTGCTCAGCTCTTTTCCATCGCTCACGATTGTTCCGAGCAAAGCCAGAGGAGGTAACAGTTAAACCGGTGTGGAATGTTAATAAGGAATTTGCTTCTATATGCCTTTCTGTTATTTTTATTCCAAAAACATCATCAAAGGCGATGCATTAAAAACCTTCTTTGTTGATGTAAGCAATTAAAGACTGAAATCAAAAGAAGACAGGGGAACAAATATTCTTCCTTCCTTTGTCAGGTCTGTGTGTACATGTGTGTTTGCAGTGGCAGGCAAATACCAGACTTCAACACAGTGGAAGCTGCATTAGACTCTGGTGAAACTAATCCTTTTACAGTGTCTGGAAATGTGTCTCCTCTTTCAAACCGTAACCTTAATTGTGCAAAGACTAAGTCACAATGCTTACAAATCCATGTTTTTTAGCCCTCTCTCTGTTTTTCCAGCCTACTTTTGTCCTCTTAATTTTATCTACAGTTGACACATGGTTCCAGTCACTTGGATTCCTTATCAATGGCTGCCCAGAGCCCCACCCTCTAACATCCCTCTGGTGCACACACACCGACATACACATTTAGTGCGAGACCCGTCTTTGTACTCTAAGGGTTTGAGCAAAATCACAGCCCTGATATTGGAACATTAAAGTGACTCAAACAGATTTAAAATATCTGGATTCATCAAAATATTTAATGTTATGCCTAAAGTTATATTCAGCTAACTAAATAAAAAAAAATATGGAAATTTAACCTAAAAAAACTGGCCTTAACAAAAACCAAGGATTGCCGAGCCAAGGATTATGGATTCCTTTCCTTTTGCAATAACTAAACAAAAGAAAAGATTTGTCCCACAAAAAATTGAACGTTTTAGCATTAGAAAAAATGTTTTTTGTAGATTACATGGTTACAATATGTTTTGTGATTTGGGGTTACATATATATAAGTTAAAATGAGTAGAAAATAATAACATTCAGAAAAATGAAAATCTTTTCAGTAGATACAGGCCCCATTATATGGACAGTAATTAAGTACTAAAGTAAAGTAAGGACTTTATTTCAATATTTCTCTTTCTCATATAAATTTCTGCTGCATCTTAGTCCACACAGTAGATCTATAATGAGAGAACAGAGGTAACGAATGTAAAAAAAAACTGATTAAATACTGGGAACCAATCAGGGA
The DNA here is from genome assembly GCF_000732505.1 of Cyprinodon variegatus. Lineage (NCBI taxonomy): Eukaryota > Metazoa > Chordata > Actinopteri > Cyprinodontiformes > Cyprinodontidae > Cyprinodon > Cyprinodon variegatus. Next base: position 1,169,054 of record NW_015150633.1, on the reverse strand, counting down.
TTTTATAGTGACAGTTTCTTTCCAAACTGATTACGATGTGCTTAACTGAACTATCTAACTAACTTAGTGTGTGATTTTTATGGCAGGGGAACAAAATGTTATGAATGGCCAGTTACTTTGAAGGATTAATGGGTTTGAGAGAAGGGAATTAGACAAATATGAGTAATTAATTATCAGTGCTGAGTGAGATTTTTTTATAAATATCACACTGATCTTAATTACCCCGTCCCAACAAGACTTAATGCTTATGTAAAACTCAGAAAATTCTCTAAATTATCCAGTTTTACTTAGGCCAGAGGCTTGTTGAAATCTGCAGTATCTGCATCCGATTTAATTTATTTTGAGAAACTTAAAAGGAAAAGTTTACCAAAATATGTCCTGTCCTCCACAAGTCCTGACTTTTTGCCAAAATATATTTACATATGAAACAAGCTGCATTCAAATATGCTGGTCTTGAGTAAATACGTGCATAAATGCAAAGATAAAGTCATAGATACAAAGCTTTATATGGTAGATGAAAGATCACATTATAAAGCAGGATAAAGAATTCTATATTGAGATGCAGTAAATAACAGATGCAACTGCCTAACAAGTTACATACTTGTTAGGCAGATCCCCCCCCCATTTTAAGAGGGGTTCTTTAATATACATTTCTGCCCCTTTTCTTTAATAAAATTAAGCTCCTAAGTTTACATCAGTGCTGATAAGATAAGATGAATGACATTATTAAGTAAAATACCCTTATTACCTCCTTCTAACCCCTAGCAGGAAACTATTAGCAATAAGCTCTAGCAGTGAAAACATGACTTAGTTAACTTAGACATGCAAAAAAGGCTCAGTAGAAAAGTGATTGCCTTTCAGATGTTAAAAATTGTCTCAATCTCCAACCATACCATGTATTTTGTATAGAGACATACAAAAATAGCTATTATAAAAAGATTCAAGTCAGCACTTCTTTACCAGAAGACAATACCTTAGAAGTCACAACAAACTGACAGTAACGTGTTTTGTTTCAACTTACATTGTTGACATAATTCAATACAATTCAGTTTATTTATATAGAGCCAATTCACAACACATGTCATCTCAAGGCACTTTACAGTTCACCAAATCATACAGTCAAATTAATTCAAAGTTTTCTCTCTAAGGAAAACCAGTTGATTGCATCGACTCATTGAATCGAAGGCAATCCCTCACACTAAGCATGCTTGTAGTGACAGTGGAGAGGAAAAATTCCCTTTTAACAGGAAGAACCTCCAGCAGAACCAGGCTCACTGTGAGCGGCCATCTGCCGAGGCCGACTGGGGTTCAAGGAGACAGAAGCAGAGATACAAAAGGCAACTGTAAAAGGCGGCCCCTTCCAGGAAACACACAGCCAGGCAGGCAAGCTCCGAGCCAGCTCTGATGTCAGAAGATGAGAGAGAGCACATCCAGTCAGTCACAGTCAGAGAAACAGGACTACACTGAAAAACAGGCCGATCTCCAGCATCTATAAACAAAGGTGTTGATGGCAGCAGCACAGCTGATATTTCTCTCCAGGGTGGTGTCACAGACAAACAGGAACAGACGAGGCAAACCTACTATGAGAAAAAGCAGAGAGAGCAGAACGTTAGAGATTGAACTAACAGATTCTGTAGAGTGGGAGAATAGAGATAGAATGAAGCAAAATGATGAAATGGTGGTCCCTATGTCTTCCAGAAGTCTAAGCCTATAGTAACATATCTATAGAGATAGCTCAGGATAACCTGAGCCCCTCTAATTATAAGCTTAATAAAAAAGGAAAGGTTTAAGCCTACCCTTAAAAATGGACAGGGTGTCTGCCACACAGACTAAAACTGGTAGTTGGTTCCACAGGAGAGGAGCCTGATAACTAAAAGATCCGCCTCTACTTTTAGAAATTCTAGGAAGCACTAGTAAACCTGCAGATTGAGGGCCAAGTGCTCTGTTAGGAAAAAAATGAACAATCATATCTCTAATGTAAGATGGAGCTTAGCCATTTAAATTTAAGGATTTTAAATTCTATTCTGGATTTAACAGGAAACCAATGAAGAAACACTAGGATAGGAGAGATGTGATCTCTCTTTTTAATTTTCATCTGAATTCTGGCTGCAGCATTTTGGATCAGCTGAAGGATTTTAACTACAGTTTGTGGACTTCCTGATAGTAAAGAATTACAGTAGTCCAGCCTATTCCTTATTGTACCTGCTTGTTGTACCTGATACATTTGTACGACTAAAAAGCTAATTATTCAATGAAAATGTCACCACTAGCCAGTCAACAGTATGTCAACATGGCAACTTTAACCAAGTTAATATAACAGTCTAGAAGATTTAAATAGAGGGCATCCACCTTATAGTACGCTTACAGGATGTTTTTCAGTTAATGCTTCCCCAAGCACTGCAATAAATTAAATAAATCTAAATAAGTCTTTTTTTTTTTATTAAGTGCATTTTTTTTCATTAAGGAGGTAAGTGGGACACTTTGCCAATGGAACAAGACAATTTACACTTAAAATAAGAAATAACCATTGCATTGTATTATTTCAAGTGTATATTATCTAATTAGGTTATTTTAAAAGTAAAAATACTAATTCGAGTGGCATCTATCCATTCATTTTCCGCTCATTTTCACGCTCATCCCAAGCGCAGTCATGAGGGTTGCTGGTGCCTATCTCCAGCTACCTACGGGCGAGAGGCGGGGTACACCCTGGATAGGTCACCAGTCCATCGCAGGGCACTCATCTTATTTGTCTACTTAAATTAAGGTTAAATACACTTAATTTAAGAAATGTCTACTTATTTTTAGAATGTTTTTGAGGTGTGGTATAGTTTGTTTATTTGTGCAGAGCACAGGTAGGTTCGATGTTTATCAATCCCAAATTCTTTCCCATCATTCTTATTGCTGTTTTTTTTAAACCTGATTAATTTATTTATTTATTAAAACATACGGTAACATGTATGAACGGTTTTAAATTATTTCCTGGCACTTTTTTCATGCAGTATTCTTTGTCCTAAAAGCTTTGTTTCAAATTCCAAAGAAGTGGTAGTGAGCTGGTGTTGCTTCTTTTCGATATGCTGAGTTCCCATGAGCTTGACTCTGGGCCTGAAGTGTTGCATGATGGATCGTATGATGGATGGCAGGTAGAGTAGCTTTTGTATAGACTGAATCAAGGATTCCACCAGTTTAATCGTAAATGATGACATATCATGTTGACTGGTGCTTTTTTTGCACATTATAGCTACTGAAGTGATTATCAATAGATCTTGCTGTCACTTTCTGCTTGTTTATTTCTCTCCTAAAGTCCTGTCTATCCATTTGCTATTTTCAGTGTCCCCTAAATCCATCCTCTATAGAGCTCATCTGTTTTTCGCCGCTACCCTTTTTTCCTCTCTGTATCCCATCGCTCTGTTATCCCTGGCTCACCACAGCACATATCTGTGGATAACTAATGATAATGGACTTTGCTCCCTGATGTGGGAATTCTGCAATCAGCCACTCTGCATGGCACGTCTTTGATGGCCTTAATTTTCTTAGACTTGAATGCCCCTCAAGATCATCAGCAGTGAGGAAACAGAGCACACAAATAAGCGCCGCTAACAAAGAAATGGTGATTAATTCTGCCAGAGACGGCGTTCCTCTTTGATGCCACGGTGATTTAATCAGCCCCTGCAAATACTCTGCATGTAGAATAAATCCCACTTATGACCTCCCAATCTTGATTTCATTCTCATATCTATGCTGATTTCATGAAGATACAGACAGCAATAAAGCTTAATTTTTCCACCAAAGCATGACACAATTATACAATGTTTTTCAAAGATTTTCCTTCTTTTTTTTAAGCTTCATCCTTTAATGTGTCTGGCAAAAAGAAGTTGTGATGACTCATGCAGTCTCCTACAGGGATAGAGAACAAATTTATCAAGCATTGATATTTTACAAGTAGCAGACTATCCTTTGGGCAAGAAGATTGTAGGGCATTTAGTCATTTTAAAAAGATAATTATCTACTTAATAAATAGCAGAGTAAACAAACTAATGTTGCTGCCACTCTTGAAAAAATATATCTGTTTCCTCTCATGACATTTGATTTCAATCACCGTTTTTTTTTTTTAGGTCCAACAACTGAAACGATATCCTGCCTGTCACACTCTGGTACAGTATGTACATTGCCTACTGGGCTTTCCTGGATTTCTGTAAAAAAAAAAAAAAAAAAAAAATGTTGACTATGCTTTTATCAATGACTGTTCTGAATATTATTGAGTTTATCTTAATTTCATGGATTTTATTGTTATTTATCTAAAATGTAGCTGATATTTCTGATGATATTGATAAGTCCGATCTGGGCCACATTTGTATGCGGTTTTAAATCCGACACATGTCAGATCTTTTGGGATGTGACTCTGGTCTGAACAGCCAAGTGACCCATTTGGAATTAGAATGATGAGGGTGTCACTCTGTACTGACAGTGCAGGGACAGAAACAAAACAATGGAAAAAACATAGAAGACAGAAGTGTACAGTGAAAGGACAACATAATGTTAGAATCAATAAGCATTTGGGCAGATAAAGTGATCCAAAACTTTGAGGGGTCATATTGGAACTGGTCAGTTGACTACAAAGCAGCACCCACAAGTTTCTCCTCAGAGATGTCACTGCCACTGCTCCACAGAACGCAATAATTAATAGTTTAGCTCTCTTTCTCTTCTCTCCCTTTCCGCCTTGCCTGCTGCATCATCCGGCTACTTTCACTGCTTAACAGCTTTAAATCCATCCATAGACACTGACTTCAAAGGCTGCCCTCTTGTGCTGTCTGACACGTCTTGTTATTGATCTTCTGCGCATGTGGGTCCCTTCTGCTTCGAGCATGGTCTGACGTGACTAGTTAATGCTTTTCTGCCTATGCGGGACACTTCAGGGTCACAATTTGAGACAGTCCTGTGATCAACCACACAAAAAAAAATTAGATCTGACAGAAAAATTTGAATTTAGCACTAAGACCTGTATTGTGAAAGTAGCCCATGATGCTCCTGAGAAGCCTAGAGACCATGAAGGGGGTTATGGATGAGTGTGGAGGCCAAAAAGTAACTATCGAAAAGCCTAAAGCCCATCAAAAAGCTCTGGAGAAGACAGGGGAAAACAAATAAACTCCCTGGAAGCTCTAAAGAAGGAGAAGGACTTAAGGAGACCATAAATAGGGCATGGGGAGGTGTGGACACCACGAAGGACCTCTGCTTTAACCTGGAGACTAGATGCACAGACGACCTCTGCCACTTTGAGGAAGGATAAAAGGGGCTTTAAGACCTGGATTTGAAATAGAGCAGGCTAGAGTCATCTCAGTGCACCCAACCCCTGTGACAAAAACACTATCCCTCCCTGAAAACCCACAGTAAAGAATAGAAAAGCGGGTTGGAGATGTGTTTGTGCAGGGCTGTGTAGCCCTCACAAAAGAAATGCAGAGATATGCAGAGCAGCAAACTAAGCCTGACACAAGCTCTGCTCTACTGCCAATGGAAATACTCATTACCTTTATAACTTTACCTATACTTTCTAATGGTCTGATACCACTGTTAAGATTTGAGGAGACAAAGAACTTCAGTGTAACAAGACATCAGACACATGTTGATAGAGGAATATAAAATAAAAAGGATAAACCTGGAACACAAGAAAAACAGGGAAACAGAAGCAGGATGGCAAAAGGAGGACAACAGCAGACCAAAATGAGGACAAGAACAGCTTTGAATAAGAAAGGAAATACCACAGGAGCAAATGAATACAGGTGAGTGCAATCACCTGAAAAGTCAAACAGGTGTGAATCCTGACAGTGTACTGGAATTATAAACAAATATTTAATCAACAGTAGATTTAACGATTCTAAGAGGATAGCTAACTCAGACAGTCACTGCATCAGAACCCAATCAGCATAAAACCATGAAAAACAGAAAAGATTGCAAAGTTAGGTCACATTAAAAAGAAGATTTTTTTAAGTACAAGGAAAAGTGAAATTGCTTTGTTTGTTACTTTAAACTGTTTTGTAAAAAAAAAATGATTTGCAACAAATTAAAGGCATAAAAACAACACGTGAACACTCGCCTTCTGTCCCACCAGCTTAGGCTGAACACAACCCAGGTTCTTTAACCATCCTAGGCCAAGACTGATGGTGAATCGTGCAAATTGTTAAGGACACTAAAGCCATACTAGATATGTGTCAACAGAAGCAATGTTAAGTGCTGTCAGAATAGTGCAGGCAGTGGACAGTTAGGTGCTGCCCACCTCACAAATTTTTATAAAAACACATAATTTCTTCACCTGTACTCTCTGACACATGCATAATGATATGTTTTGGGTGCTTATCAGACATATTGAGGGCAGTAGTCCAATTTGACAAGCATCATTCATGCGCTTGTCTGTGTAAGGACATGCAGAAGGGTTAAGGCTGTCTAGATTCATCACTACATTTAGAAGTTCCTAAAATACCCATTATAGTGTTCTTACTGTTGACCCCATGAAAGGTGAAGGAATAGGAGCTAGGAACAGGATCTAGGAGCTTTTAATTAAGCCAAATTTGAATCAGTCTTAGAAAGTGGCTGAAAATCATAATTTTGGCTTTTTATAATTGTCCCTCAGTTTCATTTAATATTGCGATCACTTTCAAACGTATGATACATTCTAATTTGCAAAGGACCTTTTAAGCAATTGGAATGGACTCTTTTTCTGTACAAAGGGATGGAGGATGCTGAAGTACTCAGCAAGAACACTTAATTTATGGATCCTCTTTGGCACCAATCACGACAGATGAGGCCCAGCATCAAAGCCAGCTGTCTTGTGTTCATATTTTAGCTAGTCTTGGAAGAGACTGGTCAGCTTCACCACCTTAGCAGTACAATCCAACCTGATTCTGTTGCTGTTTGGACAGAGAGAGAGTGAATTTTTTAAATAGACATGTCACTGGCAGAAAATAACACTTGATATACAATCGACAATGAGTTGAGACAGGGAAACATTTCAGTAGGACTGAGAGGAAGTGGCAGCTTATCAGAGACATCTGCTGGTTTTTGGGTGCCATCATCATGTAAACACAGCATAAGCCAAAGTGGTGGATGAGCACAAAGATCATTTGTACATGCTTATTTTTGGCTTGTCCTTTTCCTATAATTTCTGTCTTTATTATGAAGTGTGGCTTGTGTTCCTTGCCACCATCAAATCTTAAAAACAATGCCAGAGGTTTTAGCAAAATTGTTATTTCTCTCTGAGATACTATAAATACATACTGACTGACAATTGTAAAATGGAAATGCAGGCGGATAGAAAAGGTCACTGGAGAAAAGTGCATTAAACTTTGTAGGCTTGTTTTTATCTATTAATTTCCTTAGAGGTTTAAGGGAAAAAAAATGAAGTCATTAATATTTCTGGTAGATAGTCCTCATTTTCATTTAATTAAACTGTTTGTTTCTAAAAGAAAATTTTATTTTATTTTCTCAACAGATAATAAAACTTGGCCTTGACAATGGTTCAGATGACCAGTCAAAGGAAGTGTTGGTGGAGGTTAGGGCTGTACGTTGTGCTGCCCAAAAACTGAAATTTCAAATGAGCCATCTATAATTCTGATGGAGCCAAGAAACTCTGCAGCTGCTTATCAAGGTGTAGGCCAATCTTGTAAAGCATCTAACTTTTATTGAGAATTAACTGTCACTTTTAATTCATATGCATTGTATTGTTCTTTAGCTGATTTCATAAATAGAGAAATATTTAGGCATTCCAGGGATTTTTTGTCAACTGGTTTGGTAGTGTTTTTATATTTTGTAAGTGTTTCTGCAATTTCTCCGACTTCAGGGGATTTTTCAGTAAATCTTGCTTCAACAGCTGCATCGTATCAGATTTATAGTCACTGCAGATATATTAGAATCTGTCCTTAAATATCAGCCAAACCCAACTGCACAGGGACAGATAAAAACATTTCAATAAACCAAGCATTACCCGTCACATATATGACTAAATAACCATTAAAGCAACCATTTTCATTCATTTCAGAAGGAACTATTCACATACTTTTATTATATTAACCTGCACTTTCAATATTTACCACTGTTCTGAGCCAAGTACTGTTTTCCCCTGATCACGAAGAAGCCGGCTTGCTTGGGCTCGCAATGAATCACGGGATATCCAAGGCTAGGAGTAGGATACACAAAAAAAAAAAAAAAAAAAGTAGGATACACCAGACCCATCCTTCAAAAGAAGGACACATTTGTCGGCCGCATAATGAGGACTCTTGCAATCCGACCAGACAATGCTATGACAAAATCGGCCAAGGTATCTGGCCTTCAGAGGACGCAGCCCCTGGATTCGAACTCAGCAAATACCTCATCGGATCTAGACCTGGTAATAAAGGTCCTTGGATCTGGTAATAAAAGGGTGAAAAAACAAGCTCAAATTAAACTAAATATTAAAGAACATCACAATTTTGGAAGTTTTTCAAGCCATTTTCCTCAAAATGAACATTGGAAAGTCCTGATCTCAATTCATTGTGAAGACCTGATCTCAAAGGTTGTTAGCTGAAAACGAAAGAGGGAACTAAATTCCTTGGATAGTCACACTAACCAAAAGCGTTATAAAGACCAAGCTCATTTTAAGGATGGATGTATGTACATTTTATGCATTTAAATAGAATACCTTAACCATTAAATATCAAGGCAAGGTGAGTGTATTTTTATAGTTCATATCATTAACAAGATGATTTTAACTGCTTTACATGAATAAAACTAAAGAATATAAACAGAAAAAATGTAAATAATTTCTACCGTTTGTGGTATTCAATGGATTTTAGAACAATCATGTTGTAATGTAAATTATTTATTGCAGTGGTAAAATTACTGCAAACATAAAAAAGATTATTACTTACTGTACATAAAAAGAATGATTTGTCAATGTTAACATTAGGCATTTTTTGGATATAAAACAACACAAATTGTTTTGGCCTGAGTTTAGCTTGTATGATGATACAAAACAAAAAGAAAAAACACAAATGAATAAAAATGACAATATCCAGAAAAGATTGAATGTTGTAGAATAACACTTAAAGAAAGTGTTTTTAATCTGGCATTAACATCAGAGCCAAAATATCATTAGGAAAACTCCCTTTGGCCTCAAGTAAAAGTGGGTATATTTTGCTTTATGATCTAATGATTCATCAGGTTTTGGTGCAGTCGCACAACACACAGCACAGATGGTGGTGAGGATAGAACAGTGTCTTCCCCACAGTTTTATGTTATAATCGGGTAGGAAACCAATTATGCCTGACAGATTTAATATTACAAGATTGAGAAGGACTGAGACACAGCGTTACTGCTCCCTTCGCATTCAGACACACAACATTTGTCATCACATCCTAACCGTTCCTTTCATAACAGGAAGTATTTCTGACTCTTTGCTTTAGGATCGCTCACAGATATGTGAATAACAATTAAAGAAGTCATCACCCAGAAATCTGATCTTTTTTTTAAGTTAAAATGTTTGTGTGTGGGTGTTAGACCTCAGTAAACACCTGGCGGAAAACCCACAGTGTGAAAGTGGCTTAGTTTTTGTTTATGCCAGAAAAGCCTATGAGAGTACATCTCCAAAACATGAAATTCTGGTCTTGCTAATACGTCGACTTCTCGTTGTTTTGCCTTTTTATATTTTTGTGTAAGTCACCACAAAATGTTTGTAAACAAACTAGGGATGCGACTAACGATTATTTTGCAAATCGATTAATCTGTTGATTATTTTTTTCAAATAATCTATTAATAATCAAATAGCCAATATATATATATATATATATATATATACACACTACCGTTCAAAAGTTTGGGGTCACATTAAAAAGTTCTTATTTTTTAAGGAAAATCACTGTAACACACTCTATACACTATACATTGCTAATGTGGTAAATGACTATTCTACATAGGTGTACAGAGGCCCATTTCCAGCAACTATCACTCCAGTGTTCTAATGGTACAATGTGTTTGTTCATTAGCTCAGAAGGCTAATTGATGATTAGAAAACCCTTGAGCAATCATGTTCACACATCTGAAAACAGTTTAGCTCGTTACAGAAGCTACAAAACTGACCTTCCTTTGAGCAGATTGAGTTTCTGGAGCATCACATTTTTGGGGTCAATTAAACGCTCAAAATGGCCAGAAAAAGAGAACTTTCATCTGAAACTCGACAGTCTATTCTTGTTCTTAGAAATGAAGGCTATTCCATGCCAGAAATTGCTAAGAAATTGAAGATTTCCTACAACGGTCTGTACTACTCCCTTCAGAGGACAGCACAAACAGGCTCTAACCAGAGTAGAAAAATAAGTGGGAGGCCGTGTTGCACAACTGTGCAAGAAGATAAGTATATTAGAGTCTCTAGTTTGCCAGCAGTAGCCTGTTTGTGTTGTCCTCTGAAGGGATTAGTACACACCGTTGTAGGAAATTTTCAATTTCTTAGCAATTTTTCACAATATTTGAGTCAATGAGCAAACACATTGTACCATTAGAACACTGGAGCGATAGTTGCTGGAAATGGGCCTCCATACACCTATGTAGATATTGCACCAAAAACCAGACATTTGCAGCTAGAATAGTCATTTACCACATCAGCAATGTATAGAGTGTGTTTCTTTAAAGTTAAGACTAGTTTAAAGTTATCTTCATTGCAAAAGTACAGTGCTTTTCCTTCAAAAATAAGGACATTTCAATGTGATCCCAAACTTTTGAACGGTAGGGTATACATAATTTTGATATAATTACTGCTCTAAGTGGGTTGCTCTGACAGCTAAAAGCATATTTTACAAAACAGTTTGAAAATTCTCATTTGATATCTATATATCTATAAACATTTATACAACAATAGAAAAAAAAACATACAAATACACAAGACTCTGTGGGTCAGTAACTAAACAAATAAAATAAAAAAAGCAACAAAAATAAAAGTGCAAAAGCATCAGAACTGCTGACTTAAACAGAAGGGATTGCCAGTTAGATCTGTTGAGACTAAGCAGTTTTCCACGAAAATCTAAAACTATTGTGCCGCCTCTGCCTACCTTAGAAAATCCGACAAATATTTTTGTAACTCATCTTGAAAGAATTGCAACTTAGGTTTTGAGCCACTTACAGAACAATCATTCTTTTCAGGTACATTGCAGTTTTCAATTTTCATCAGATTGAAAATCCGATAGCCAACTTTTACAAGAATCTTCACCTAATGTGTTATGATCTAATACATCTAGCATAAGTGTTCTCCAATCATTTAAAGCTGGATTGTGGAGAGACATCCATGGGTGTTTAAAAAGTAAAATCACCTTACTTGGATAAAAATCTGCATCTAATATAAACCGTAAATTCAATAATTTATAAATCCCTTGTATTGCAGTAAAAATACCAACTTAATTAAAAAAAGAAACTTTTATGAAGCCGAAGCACAAAGCAATTAGGAAAGTTAAAACCCAGATAGGAGTTCCAACAAAACCTAAAAGCAGTGAAAAAAAAACAGGTTTTAAATTTGGGCAGCTTTTCTGAAATATTAATCTTCTTCTCGGATGGCTCATGTGTGTGGCTGGAAAGCCTTGCTGTAGTGAATAGTAAGGTTTTTTAATTCTTAGTATTCAGGATTTTTGGTTGTCTGCCTCTGTTCTTCATTAAATCTTCAATATTCACCTCTGCCTCCTGGTCTCTTCATTTGGGTCCTTAAAACCTGTATGTAAAAATGTATGTTAGTAACAGTTAAATCCTTGCCGTAATCCAAAAATAATTAAGAATTTAAAAGCTTTCATGTATGTTATCTTTAAGTCTACTTACAAGGGTCTTTATATGTTTTTTTCTCTAAAAATGTTGCAACAGTTTAAAGATATAGATGTAAAATTGTGCATTTGCTCATTGGTCAGAGGCTGATGCAACTTCTAGACTTATTGTGGTGCAATGTCATTGTTTTATTTTAAATCTAATATCCCAGCACCATCTCTAGACTTACAAACTGCCCTGCTGGGAGTGTGTAAAATGTACTTTAAAGGACTTAAATCAACAGTTAAGCTAAGTGTCCTGCCAAATGCTTAAATGTGGGTGTATGCAATTGCAGATTCAGCAAATGCATAAAGCTTCAGAGGCTTTCAGAACTGATAATATAGTCATCTATTATGTTAGACAAGGAAAGACTTGTAAAAAGGCTTTCTTATGTTAGCAGTAATGGCTGGTTAGTGTTTAGTGAAGATGTCACAGCAAGACAGTTATTGTCCTGCTAGACTGGGGAAGACATTTGGTACCCGCCTAGTCTCTGGAGATTTATCTAAACATATTTATTTGTTGGTTTTGTGCAGTGGATGTTTATAAGTTATATCCAAAAAATATTTCCTGATTCTGGGCTGTCATCTAGTTGTTTTTCCCATTACTCTTTGCCTTGCACTTTTGCTCCAGTCTTTTTAAGAACTAGTTGATGCGGTCAGATCATTACAAAACCCTTGGTTAATAGATGTCCATTGTTTCTTCTCTGCCTAAATCCCTGTTTCTCCTCCTGTTTCTGCCCATGAATTCTTCAACTTTGCCTCAACCCCACTGAACCTCAAAGAATTTTGTTTTACTGATATCGGCTGCATTTCTGCCTCCTGACCACCAGCTCTTTCCTGGTCTTCAGAGCAAGGGTCGACTCTGTTCACCTGTCTCATTGGAGCATTACTAAATCTGCTCTCAGATTTATTTAAGCCTGCAATTATACCACCACCACTCAGAGGTCTACAGAGGACCTTACAACCTCTTCCTTCAGCTTCCTTCCTAAGAAGAAGCTCCTGGCTTCCCTGCTGATCAGTTTCCTGATGCATTTGCTGAATTATTTAAATAAATATTTTATTAATCTTTTATTCTGGCTGAATTTTGGGCACTTCACAAAACTAAACTAACCAATTAAGTGTGGATTTAAATTCTGAAAGGATAACAACATTGCAATGGTAGCCAAGAACTGCAAATACAATAAGAACTGCAAACACAAAAATATTTGCTATTTTGACTGAATCCCTCAAATTTCCAACTATTTTTGCTGAACCTCGTTTCCAGTTATATGTACGATCCAATGTAAATCAACTTGTCTGTAATTTGGACACAAATGGGGTAGGTGGGGGATGTCTGATACTTTTTAGCTGCTTTTAATTTCATAAAGGCATTTTTTTTTATTAGCTTTTGGCAAAGAACCGAGGCTGTATTGGAGTGTTTAGGAAAAACCCTTTGGATATGGCCAAGCACTTGCTTATTCAGCAGCTTGATAGCACATCAACCCATAGTGGATAACAGAGGTCTGTTTCTCAAAGCAGAATTACTGAAAACTCAAAGTTGTCTAAACCTGAAATCAGGGAACTCTGAGTTTGCAGTTTCACAAAGAGAGTTTCCTCAACTTCGGTTACGTTTGTATTTATAAGTAAGTATGATGAGCAACGTTTTTAGACTCACACAGCCAAAAATGTTTATTTTGGTCTAATCTAACCAAGATACTCTGTATTTAATCCAGTAGACACGAGCATAAAATTCCACAAATTAATTATCTTTGTTTCTCAATACCTTTTTTTTTTTTTCAAAAGAACTGTTTTAATAAATGTAATATTTGAGAATTATGTGTTTTCTCTAGTTCATACAGATGTTTTAAGACGTGTGTATAGTTATTCTTGACATACAGGTATCCTGCCTGACAAGTTTTTGTGGAAGCAGTTTCAATGACAGGAGAATGTAAATGTAGAGTCGTATATTTTATGAAGCTTAATTAGATTAATTACCCGGAAAGAACAAGGATGCTATTTAGCAGACGCAGGCAATAAAATCCTCTTCACAGATTTACAGCTTATACCGACAGTGTTGTTTTTTTTATCACAGTGGAAAATTCCGATTTACTAAAAGAATTACTTTCACTGTCCAGGAAAACTTTGCATGTTTGCAAGTAATTCTGCAAAACTTTTTTTCAGACTCATCTGTTAAACACTAATTATTTAATGTTATTGATGACTAATGAATCTGTTCTTGCTTAGAAGGCTCAACATCAAGGACATCACAGTTATGATCTTCATCATCTCCTTCTCCACTAATTCTCTCTGGATCAGTACGGTAGATCATTAATCTGCAAGCAAGCACACTTTTGAATGAGTTGCAGATAGACCCTAACTGCCTCACTGCAGTCGCTGCCATAAATCATTATCACTGCACCGATTAAAGCAGTGAGTAAGCCAACCCTTAGGGTGCATTGATGTCTATCTCCTCCATCCTCGCCACCGGCCCCCTTGTTAGCCTGATTCTGTGCTGCGGACAGAGGAAAAGATGATGTGCCATCAGACGTCTCCTTGCCAGGAGCTGGTTGACTTTTGCACAGCTTAAGTGTATGAGCTATCCTCTCTGGATCCATTGTCCTCTATGTAGTTGATACACGGGCTCTAAGAAAAATAGGGTAATTTAAGTTTATTTAAAAATCATTTGTGGACAAAAGCAAAACAAATATTTCTTTCATTCATATGATAAAAGCACACACACTCAACATGTTTAAAACCATTTCATCCAGTGACTGACTTCATGAACTGGCTCATTAGCAGCATACTTGAGGAAGATCTCATTACTCACCACCACACTTAATCAGTTTTCTCTTCCAAATTTCTGGCTGTTTTTTGGAGTGTGAAATCACTAAGATGAATTGACTCTTCATTTTTTTTCCCTCCTTGCAATGTAACCACTAGATAATGGGCAGAGAGCTAAAGGCGTGTTTGCTAATTTCACATCAATTAATGCGACTCAGGGAGAATCCAAAAATTTATTGCTGCAATATCAACAAAAATCAAACATAGTGCTTTCATTTTCAGCATAATTAGCAGATTGGGATTTTAGATCTCATCACAAATCTTAATAAGGAATCCTTTTTTTTATTTAAAGGAATACTTTTATAAATGGTAAATAAAGCCCTGCATGTATTTTTTCATGATTTTATTTCTGTGATTCATGATTAACTATTTAAGACATTTTTTAGCTTTATTTTGGAATGCATCCTGCACAATTTGACTCACTTATGTGTGGAAAAAATATGAACACTTGAAATGTTTTATTAATCTGGGTCAGGATCAGTGCTCACCCTAAATAAAAACAATGTCCAAACCAACATATTTTTAAGCGGACAATCCATGTGCAGAGGCTTAGTCATCAACATGGCTGTCACAGGTTCGAATTCCTACCTGGTGACATTTGCTTTATGTCTTACTCCTCTCTCCAATCCCATTTCCTGGCAGCATACTTAAAAAAAAAAGATAAAAATAAAAAACTCACAGAAAATAAAGGCCACTAGCACCCGACAAAATTGACTAGAAAATAAAAAAAAAAATCCCTAGGAACACATCAACATCATTTTCTAGAGAACTTAATATGACCCAGAATTAAAGTGGACTTATATGTAATATTTTCCTGACATATGTTAATTTACATCATTGAAATAAAGATATGGTTTGAAGAAAAGTTATGAAGAATGAAAATAATTACAACAATAAAAAGTGGGGATCCCAGCATAACGATCTGGAATTATTTTTCTTCAGATGGGAAAGTCCCCTGAGGGGAAATGAAGGACATGATAAGTCCTCAAAATCCAAAAGATATGAACTACTTTTAAGAAGGAGAGTGGTCAAATAAATCACACTGTTAAATAGTAAAAGTCCATGAATCACCTTGGGTGAAAAGGCACCCCAGAAGGTACTCATTTTTGCCAAGATAATGGCAAAAATGTATTTTTGAGTCATCATTTGTTTAACATTAAAATCAACCTGGCCTTTCATATATTTTTACAGTTTTATCATTTTCTACTGCATACTTTGCAGTGAATGATCTACAGTACTGAACCGCCCTTGAGAATAAATGGATTGCACATTATAGGGCAAAAATATGTGACCTGAGGGTTATTGCTCTATACAAAATACATCTTAAACTGGAGCTTAGAGCAAACCATGGAAGATGGTCATAAAAATACACAACAAACCCTTTGGTTTGGACTTGATGACATATGATACTTATGATGAATTTCACAAGGAGAAAATTCCAGAAATTAATGGAAAGTTTATAGAGAACAACAAACCCTAATAACAAGTTTGGCAGTATTCAACAACAGGACCATCTAGAGTCATATTTGAGAAAAGGAAATGTGTGGAACTAACACTTAAATTACACTCAGTGGATTAAATGGTGTAGTTGAGCTGAGTGACTGAAAAGGAAAACAGTGATTAAACTTAGTGAGCATGTCCGTAGTAGTAGTATTTCCCTTTTTATTTCAGATAGAAAAAAACTTTGAACCATATAAAAAATTTATTGAGAAAATGGGTCCTGCCTTCTATACCGGCTAATCTAATTGCTCTTGCAGTACCAGATTACTGGCAATTTTGTTGATTTTGAAAAGAAAGTGGTTATAGTAATAATGAAAAAAATATATTTTAAATAAATGTTTTCAATACAACACTCCAGAGACTGAATTTGCATCATAAAACATAAAAACGATCAGATCTAAATTTCTGAAAATTATTAGAAAGAACCGTTAGAGTCCTAAAGTGTTCCACTTCTCTGAGTATGGTTATTTTCTCTTTCACATCAGGTGTGTGCTGACTGAACTGTCGAAGATAATACATTTAGATGATGACAAATAGATTTTTGGAGGAAATGGTGTTTAGCTGACTGTTTCAAAGTCATGGGCAAGGCCCCTGAAGGACGGATTTAACACCTCTGAAGAAGAATGGCCATCACTGGTGCATTCACTAACAGGGTGATGAATGAATTACAGCTCCTAAATTTAGCCAGGCAGCCTACCTTGAAATCAGGCCAGACCTCCATCTTAGTAACGCAGACAGGCTGCATATTACGTCAGAAGCCACGACCTCCATTTCTGCATTAAAGGAATAGAAAGATTAATGTCTAAACAAACATCTCGTGGTTGCCAGTATCATATGTTATAGACGGTGTGTTGCTCACACATATGCCTGAATGATTGGTCACGGTGCTTGGAAGAATCAAGATATATAACCTAAATGCAAATATAATCTTAATGTAAATATTTTCACCCCTTTAGGCTAATATGTTATTCCCTTTATTTTATTTCATTTCTGGAAGCAAATTCAAACACAAGTGAAATAAAAACATGTTGATATTATGAGTTAACAAATTTTTTTAACAAAGTGCTCATGATTATTACTATTATTGCTACAAAAATCAGCATATTTCATTGAGATATCATTTTACTTAAATTAGGGCTTTATTGTGATGTGGAGGGAAAAACATTCATGTTTTTGGCCATGTTTATATGAGCATCTGGAAAGTGTGGAATCAGCCCCTTTCTTTAATACCCTTAAATAGAATGCATTTTAAACAATTCCGTTCAGAACTCATCTGATGTGTAAAAGGAAGTTGTCTGTGTTGGATTTAATTTTGTATTATTCTAATATTATAAGAAAGGACTCGTGCCAAAACCCCTATGTTGTTTCACAAGGCATTTGTAAGAGAAGACAGTGGAGGTAACAGCATAACTAAAGAACAAAGATGCTAGGTCAGGAATTACCTGAAAATCCTAATATGAAAGTCCTAATATTCAGTTATCTGATAATGGAAAATCTGGACAAAAATGATGAGCAAAAAGTTCAAAATTAGGAACACGTGACTTCCGAGCTAAACCTGCAGGCCTGGAAAGGAAGCAGTCAAAAGTTCCCTGGTATGGAGTTCCAGAGTTCTTCGATTCAATTCTATCTGTGGACAGAACAACTATCTTTCATTCATTCCACATATCATACCTTTATGAATGATTGTTAAGAATACTCATATTGAAGAAAGCAATGATAAGTCTGGTATCAATATTTAGAAAGAGTTGATTTTAATATCACATTGATGAAACTTGGTGGTTGCTGCATCATGCTGTAGAGCCACCACCAGATTTGATAAAAGTTAAATTGAAGATGGGTGGAGAGGAACAAAACCTTAATCCTGCTTTTAAAAAAACGTTTTCATCAAAGTAATGTTTAAATTCCCCTTTCAGCAAGATTTAAACCTTAAAAATACAACCAGAATTACCGTGAAATGGTCTGATTACTGAATGTGAACACCTAGACAAAGCCTAGTATCAAATCCAGTATCTGTGGCAAGGTTTGAAAATGTATGTACCAATACATTCTGACCAGACATATTTAGCAAAAAAGTACATTTAGATTTTAAACGCTAGTAGAGACAAAGGAGAAAATGCTTTCAGTGGTTCTATAGCTTCTATCCAGGGGGCTGAAGGCAGACAATGAGCACACTATTCAGTCTCAAAAGGAAAACCTTATCTTATTATTAAAATATATATAAGGCAAACCAAATGATTCAATCTCAAAGAAACAATTCGGGAAATTGATTGTTTAACATATTTTTAGAAGGATTGTATAAAAAAGTGTTTGAAAAGTTTTTTTTGTTTTTTTTTAAGTTCTGTCCCTCTGTTGAAAATGAATGTAAATATGGCCATTTACTTAAGAAATTGGTTCTAAAATAGCCTCTTTGCCATGTCCTATTCCCCCTTTTCTTATCATCGCTATGGCTTAAAAAATTGTGTTACTCCTCAGTATTTTTATGTCTACGTGAGCTTTTTCAGTAACCCTGGGAGGTTATATTTCATGTACAATGTCCATGGTGCTCCACTCTTTTTTCCCTCGACCTTGAGGAGGGATAACTTACAAAACACATATACAATGCACCTGAATATATATATATATGAGGGACTGGCTTTTTATAGCTGTGTAGCTTTTAGTCCAATCTGTTATACAGAGAACTACAAAAGGAACTGAATAGTTTGTGATCAGATTTGCTAATTTTGTAAATTCAGCAACAAGGAAAAGTTGGAATCCACTTGCATAAAGCATTAATCTTAGAGGTACATTTGTATTCTTGTAAAAAAAACTTGTATATACTACCAACAAACTGTTTCATCTAAACCAGCTTAATCTATCGCTTTGCTATGTAAATTACCATATGTGCTTCAGGGTTATTTTGCTGAAAACACTTAACATGTGTTTACACAGTATAATCAGCTAACCCTGAATGATATATGCATGACTCATACTTGTCAAGTGTTTAATCCCCTAAGATTAGGCGGTGGCAACACATTAAAATGCAAAATGTTATTGTAATGCTTGCAAAGTAGGGAAAAAAAAGAAAAGCAGAGAAATTAGAGGTGCTCTTCTGCTAAAGAAATATTCCCTTTGAAGTTAGAAATAAAACTGGTAGAGGGAAAGAAATAATGTTCAAAATTCAGCCAGAGCAGATAAAATGGCTCTTTCAGGTTTTTGATACAAATTAAGACAGTTCAAAGTGATCATATGTTGCATGATTAATAAAAAGAGAATCTCTGTAGAGTGCCAGTATTTAATATTAAACTTTATGCTTTGTTCTTTTGTACTTGCTCTCTGCTTTTAAAGAGAGCAAGTAATCAAAGAAAAATTAAAAAAAAAATATTCATATTCCTCTGAGGCTACAAGACAAAGGAAATAACTTTAATCCAAATGGCTGACAGTTTCATTTCCTGGAATAATTCACTCAATACTGGATTATTTTTACTTTAAAATAATCTAGCCAGGGTGGGAGCATGGTGCTTGGGACATGCTCCCTTAAGACATGCTCCCATTAAATTGGCAATCTCATTGATATATATTTGTTTTTTTATTACTATTATTATTTTGCAGCTAGAAAGACTTTGGTAATGTCAAAATTGCAATTACATTAAATATTTTGTAAAACTAAATGTAACCATAAATCTTTTTATTTTTGGGGTTCAAATGTGTTTTTGTTTGACATCCTATAAAAGCATCCTAACAGTTTAAGTCGAAATGCATTTCAACTCACAGTGGGATTGAAACGTCAAGAAGATTTTATACTAACTGTGACTAACTGTGTGTTTTGATAGCCTTCAAAACATTTTTATGTGGAAATAAAAAGAAATCAAATGGATTTAATAAAATAAGACAAACTAATATTCTACATTAATCCTGGATTAGGGCCATTACTTTATGGTCAAAACTTCTGACCAACAGAGATTGCTTTAAAATCAGTCAAACATATCAATACAGTAGCTCATCTTTAGATCTTAAAAGTCACATAATGAAAGGATGATTATGATCATTTTTAGATCAGAGGATCAGAGGTCCAGAGGCAGAACAGTTAAGGATCTGGCAATCAGAAACACTCAGGTATGTTAGAGAACTCTCACCAAAGGCTTGCGTAATGTGGCACTGATGTCTGGTCAGAAGGCTGATTAAATAGAGGCTGAAGCAGGTGGAACAGATGAAGGGTAATGAGAACTGGGTGGAGATAAGCAGGTGAATAAAATGAGAAACCAGACCAGTCTTCAGCGCCAAGATCATGACAATAAAGACAGTTTTAAGATGGAAAATAAAGTGTAGGATTTTAGAAATCATAAAATTTAGAGTATACTAATTTTACAGTACATTCAGACAATTATAATTCATTTTGAAAGTGCCAGTAGATCTGATGGTGTGTTCAAACCGCACCACTATATTTAGGTTTTAACTTAAGAGTTTATCAAGTTTAGATTTAGAAGCAGAACAGCATTAGGTTTTTTCTGCATTGTTGTCACTATTAACTGTCATGATTCTGGCAAAGTAACTGTTTGTTTAAATTCAGCTCTGCTCATGTTCCTTAAAAGATTTCTTGGCTTTTAATGTCAAATACAAAAACCTCTCAACCAATGAGTGGTGAGACACAAATTCAGTCAAACTAGAAAATTGTGAATCTCCATGAATCAGCAATGTATCAGGATATTTCCGGACAGAGCTCTTCATGGTTGGCTCAGCTTTTATTATCATGTTGAGTTGAGCAGAAGGTTGTTTCCAGGATTGTCAAATCATAGTGAAGGGGTCTTTCTAAGTACGGTTTCATCTCCAGTTTTCAAATTGGATTTTTCTCTAACTCTTTAAAAAGAAACCGTCAAAGAAAAAGGAACAAAAGCTGATGCAGTTAATCCTGGCTGTAGGAACACCAGGCATGCCAAACAAATGTGTAATGCTGAAAGACAAACTAGTGTCTTCCTTTACATATAGTGCTTTTGGAAGTGACACACTCGATTAGGCCCCACATGTCTGCATGGGTATTACAGCTGACATTAAGAAAACTCTTCATCTCTATCACAAAATCCACACAGGCGTGACTCACAAGAACCCCCACAATGCATTGTGCCTGAGGCCTAAACGCCCCCTCCAAGAAAAAAAAAATCCTTCCATTGGCCTGAAACAGCAACAACAGAAGCAGGTTTTATTCAGTTTTTGCCGTCAAAGCTCTGCTTGCAGCTTTTCAGGCGATGAATGCTGTCAGTTTCGACGGTAAGAGGACAGATTTTCTCTTGTGTTTGGCAACCTTTCCAACCATGGAATGTGTTTTTCTATGACATGTTTACACTCGACTGGGTTATGGTGTTTTCAAATAGTGTTCTTAGTTCTGATTTAGAGCTTTAAAGGAGCCTTTCTCAAGCGTTTCATTTTCTGCCAAGAACATGTCGGCACACCGATGTTATGAAACATCCTGTGACAGTGGAACAGCTTCTTATGCTGAAAAGAAAGTTGAAAATGATTCAAATGCACTCTTGATTCAAAGTTGGGATTATCTATTAAAACAATCCATAAAACCTGTAATTCTAAAAAAAAGTGAATCAAACTAAGTAATGTAATGACTCACTGAGCACAAAAGGGATGTTAAATAGAGCCGAAATCCTCTAAGACAAGCTAAATAGGCTTATGTGAGTATTTCTGCCTCAAACGATTATGCTTTTCATTTCTATTACTGTAATGCAGACCTATTATGAGTAATTTACACAAAGGGTGACATATTTTTTGTGAGTAGGGTAATGTGTTTCATGCCGACGACTTGTGGATTTTCCAATTAGTATCTGCAGAGGACAGATCGACTGTATCACAAAGATTTTAACACAGTCTTTTAGAGGTTTGATCCAAATTATATAAGTTTTAAAAAACAGCGCTGTGAAAGTGGATATCTGTTTGGTTTTCTCATTCTCAATACGTGCTTTCTCATTAAAGAGAGAAAATTTTTAGATATGCAACAGGAAGGCTCATAAAAGAATTGGATTAGTTTAAGATATATAAAACAACTTTTTTGGCTAGTGTTTAGTGCTATGTGTGTAACCTGAAAACTTGAATTGGTAAGTTGAGAGAGTAGAATCCATTACTTCAAGGCTCCATCCGTATACCTCTGATGGGTAAGGACATGCATGTCTTCTCTCACCTTAATAAGAGCTCTCATATTAGTGTTGCAGTTAGGAAGGAGCTAGGACTAGAAGCAGGTACAGTAGGGATCTCCTGACGTCTCTAGCCAGTGCTCTGAGCTAAATGGTTGTCCATAATCCTTTGCATGACAAGACATATAGACACAGCCCACCTCACAGAGTTAAAAATTTTTTTGTTTTTTTTACCTGTACGTACTATGTGTGGCACGCACAAATGTTCTCAGGATCATATGTTTTGGGTTTCGGAAGGGAGAGCCTCAGACATTCACTAAATTTGTGTTACTTTTGTTTTTTGTTGTTTTTTTTCCAGAAACCTGTAGTCCCTATTCAACGTTCATGTGTGTGTCTGCTGCATAATGACATCTGTAGGCTGACACTGGATAGTGTTTTTACTGTTGACCCTGTAAAAAGGTAAAGGAATAGGAGCTAGGAAAAGGAGGTTGAGCTGCAATTTTAAGGGATTTGGATTGAACCATTAAATCATGATGTGACCAGAGCATTGCTTTATGCCAGTTATTGCTGCGTTAAAAGCGATAGATGATTAAGCTGGAAAATGTAAGGCAAAATAAGAAATCTGACACTTACCAGATCATTATATGTTTGATTCTCTGATGTATGATTTAATTCAGAGGGGTGAATGTGGCCTTGTCTTTGCCAGTAACTCCATGACTTCTCAATCTGTTGGTACAAAACGCAGGGACAGACTTACATTTTTAACAGTGCATTGATCCCACTTGCTTTCGAGGATGTTAAACCTTTAAGCTACAGTTCTAGCTCTTTCAGTGGCTAAAGGTTCCAGGTTTGCTTTAAATTCTTATTATATCCAAACTACTGCAATGGTGCAGTATTATACCAAAAAATAAATGTTTTTGCAGTTCAAAATAATTACACTAAAAACTTCACTGCAATTGTTTATAATATAATCCTTAAATGTGAGCCACATTTAGCCTTCAGTTGAACATAATTGTGCTATTAAGACTAATGATTCTTAATCTTGACGTTCTCTGCTTGAGTTCAGTCCAAATTTATACATTCAAAAATGAGCACAAAAATTACAATCAGTCTTTTCCATACATTAAATAAATGAAGACCCATACAACACAGCATGTTAGTTTGATGTGCTGTATTCTATTTTATTTATTTTTAATGAAAATTACAATCCTTGGCATAATATGTTACAGAAAACGTATATTCATATAACTGTCATGACCTTGGTGCTGATGACTGGCTGGATTACTCATTTCATTCCCCTACCTAGCTCCGCCCAGTTTCTCATAACATTTTATCTGTTCCACCTGCTCCAGCCTCTATTTAACCTGCCCTCTAACCAGTCATCAGTTCCAGATTTTTCTTGATGGTGAAAGTGTTCTTTAGAGTTTCTGTATATCTGATCCTGACCTTTTCTGCCTCTCAACCACTGAGCCTGCCTGTTCCCGTCTGATCTGTTTGCCTGACCTATATTTAGACTCCTGCTGGATTCTGCCTCTTGATTCGAAACTTGGAAATGCTTCCTGTCACTGACCCTTCTGAACCTCTTTGGACTTCTAATCTCCTGGTTCTGCATCCTGAACACATCCTCGACACCAGCTTTGGCTTCGCCCTCTGGATTATCCTGTCTTCCTTTTTCTGCTCGGATCTGATCTCCTGCTTGTAATTTGTCCTCTGGGATTACAGCACCTGGGACTCTATGGGTGGCGTCCGCAGCATCTTGTTGTCAGCCGACCGGCTGGCATCAACCTTGTTCTCTGGGCACTGACTAAATTATAAAACCAGGTTAGTGATGCAGATAAGCCGGTTTTAATTAAACGCGTTTGAATTATCCGACTGTTTGTCTTCCTTGAATATTGGGTTCAAACTTTTTGTTAAATATTTATACAAGCAGGTCATCTGTCTAGACTCAAATGGTAAACCTTCCCATATCCCTCTATCTAAAAATAAACTTCACAGAAACAAATAGCATAAAAAACTATTATAGGAACTGTTATATAGCTTTGGATATTGCAAACAGCCTTTTTTTTTAATCAGTCAATATAAGGTCCTTTAAAATAGATATGCATTGTGTTTGTTTGCATCATCTTGTTCTTTTCAGTATTGTAGATATTAGAGTCCCGGTAATCTTCTAAAGCATTTAATTCATCAACAACGTCAAAATCTCGCCCTGGGTTGACTTTTAGAGTGAAATCAAATAAACAAAGCTGTTTAGAACTTACTCCTGACAAATAGCCATACAAGACGGCCTTAATGTTTCACTATAAATCAAAGTGAAAAGAAACTGCTGGTGTTTAGCCCATCAAGGCTGCACACTTCAAAAGCCCTTTTAATGGTTTGACATCTTTTCAAATCACTACTGTCAACTTTTCAAAACCGCTATCATTATTTCCAGCAGCTTTTTTTGCTGAAGACCTGACAGGGAAAATACATGGATGGGAAAATTTTCCCTTAAAAGACAGAGTCTTTGTCACTTTCTAATGTTTATTCATTCAGATGACTGAAAAAAAACAGCAACCTGATCAAACATGCTGAAAAAACATCATGCTCTCTCCTGTTATATCTGCTCACGACCATGTCAACTTATTTAGCTTTCCAAATGATTTTTACTAAATCTGCTTTTTCTTACAGTTTTCTTAATGAGCTCCAAACATTTTTAATTGCTCACGTATTATGACAAGTTTTAAAGAGCCTGCATTTTTTTTTTTCCAAACTCTTTTAGTTTCTTTTTCAGACACAAGAAAGTCATATCAGTTTGATAGCTGATGCATGCCAGAGGCAGTGTCATAAGCAATATAAGATTCAATTTAGTTTTCATATTCAAAAGCTTTAGGGAGTATTTCAATACAATAGATCTAAACTGGAGCTCAAGAAAATAACTTTTTTTAATGGAATACGCAAAGAGGATAAAAAATGATGTACTAATGCACAGGTGAGCTGATTACATTATTCTGCTGCCCAGTTGATCCTAAGGAAATGTGTCATTCCATCATTCTGAATAAGAGTTTATAAGTTTGCTTCATTTTTAACTTATCCTGAAATTACATAGCAGCAGTTTATAGTTTGGTTGGACTGTTGCAATAGTTTTTAGCACTGTTGCCTTGCAGCAAGAAGGTTTTGAGTTTTTCCTGGCCTTGGGTCTTTCTGCATGGAGTTTAGATGTTCTCCTGTGAATGCATGGGTTCTCTCCGGATACTCTGGCTTCCTCCCACAGTCCAAAAACATGCCTGTTAGGTTAATTGGTTTCACTAAATTGTCCTTAGGTCTGTGTGTGTGCATGGTTGTACATCTTCATGCGTCTCTGTGTTGCCCTGCTACAGACTGGCGACCTGTCCAGGGTGTCCCCCGCCTCTCAACCATAGACTACCCAAGATAGCCACCCACCGTGACCCTGATGGAATAAGTGGGAGAAAATGGATGGATGTAACGTTTTATAGTTTACAAAAGTCACATGAATATAAATATGCTGCAACATTGTTAATTTGCAACCCATGTTTATACCTAAAGCATATTTTTAAGTCCTTACACTGGCCACACTCTAGTTCAAAGAATAGACTTTAAAATACTACTGTTGGGATATAAATTGTTAAATGGTTCAATGTCACTATAAAATAATGGTTTACTATCAACACATCAACTGTTCAGACCTCCCAGGTCTTCTGGTTTCAGTCTACTTCGTATCTTATGTACTTATTTTAACGATTTTACTGTCCATTTATCTGATGGTCTTATGGTGTAAAGCACTTTGAATTACCACTGAAATGTTCTACACAAATATATATTTTAATTACTTACTAAATCTGAAGAAATTAAATGCATATTGTAAAACACCAGGTTGTGATACATCTATGCAATACTTGTGCCTCTTTTGACCCATTTTGAACAGAGTACTTACATCATTATAAATACAAATACATGTACATTTTCCAATTCTTTTCTGTGTCCAGAAGGACTATGTTGCTTTTATTTACCTTTACTTATTTTTATAAGTAAAGGTCTTATTTAATATTTTCATAACATAATATTTGTACAACCGTTTGGAGATGGAATTTAATTGCTGTGTACACAGTATGATGCTCCCAAGTGTTGATTTAAAATAGAATGGACAGTTAATGACTGGAGTCACTTCAAGCATTTAGAAAATTTTAGTTTTAGGATAGCAAGACATAAGACAGAATGTTGTTAAGACCTGGGAATTACTGCAAATTGTCTATTACCAACATGAATCCTACCCTAACCCTAACCCTAACCCTTTACATGTTGTGATTTTGGCACCGTAGGCTGTTTTTTACTAAATTTTTCTTAAATCTGCTTTGCTCCGCCCTGCACTCATTATCTCTCATCAGATCCACCTGTTACTGCTTCTATTTAAGCCACCTTTTCCCAACCATTGGTGCCAGATTATTTAAGCTTGAAGCAGGATTTACTCTTGCGTCACTTGTGTTTAGTTCTGCCTGTTCCTGACCTGTTTCTGCCTCCAGACTTCTGAGTTTTGGCCACCCCTGTTCTGCTCTGTTTTGCCTGTTTTGTTCCCGAACTGTTACCTGGATTCCATCTCTTGTTGACCTTGACCTGTCTCCTTACCACGGCATGAAATTGCCCTTCTGGATCCTTTAGTTCCTCTGCATACTCTGGCTGCTGCAGGTCGCTGATCCTCTTCTCTCCTGGATCTCTTGTACTGGCTCAGTAACAAGCCACAGAGTTCTGCTCCTCTGAACTTCACTCCTACTTCTGGGCTCAAATTGAACTTTGTCAGAGAATCAGGTGAGCCCTGACAAGCAGCCGCACATTTATGCAATAAATGCCTTTTTATGTAATCACTGTATGTCTTGCCTGAATTCTGGGTCCTACGTTCTGAGCCTTCTGACAATCCTTATATATACTATAAAATATATGTACCATCCCTATATCATTAAATTTATTTTACAGAATTATTCCACATGTCCAAATAATCGTTGTATGCCTGAGTTGGCTGCTGATAATAATATGATGCATGTTCATGTAATATTTATTCATAGTAAGTGATACTGAAATCTATTTAATAAAGCACACCACTAACATATTTTTTTTTGATAATCTTTCAAAAAAAAAAAAGAAACACTAGCATTATTATTTATTTGAGGTCAACTAATATGTAATTGTCAGGGTGGGTGGAGGTTGGTTGAGGATCCAAATGCAGAGATGAGGGAGGCAGAGTTGAGTTTTTACAGGTTTAATGAAATCAAAAAAGGCAAAAGATACAAAATCCAAAAACAAAATACAGAAAACCAAATACCAGCTGAAAAAATACATGAGGAGCCAAGAAACCAGCACTGAGGAACTGCAGAGGAGGTGTATATATGGGGGACAGGACAAAGAATGGCCTAATGAGCTGATATGGAGTAGGTGTGGATAGAAGTAACTACTGTAGAATGGACCTAGGAGAAGGAGACAGGCATAAAGAGGCAAGAGAGTAACTCAAAAAGTGTAACACAGCTTCAATATAGCACAAAATGGAAAAGAAACCAATGACAAACAAAACAGAATGACATAAATTCATGAAAACTCAAAAAGGAACTCAAATAGAGTCCAAGCAGGGAGAACCATAAAAGCAATGGAACAAAACCTATAGTTCAGAAGACAGGACACAAATATATGTACATCTCCTATTTTCCAAACTTCCAGCCATTCATTACAAACTGATTTGAGTTACTGTCATAATGCTGGTTTGATTGCTTTTGTGGTCATTCATTCAAAAGCAGTACTGATTGCATAATTAAAGCTGCTGTGAGTGAGAAACTGCCTTTGTACTAGAGTTTGCAAAAAATATATCAAAACATGCAGTTTGAAATTATATCTTTAATGCATCCACAAGGAGAGACCTTTTTGTCTCCCTTTTATATAATTATTTCTATGTGATTACTTGAGGTAAGAGGAGAAAGTTTCTGAGCCATTGACTTGTTACAGATAAATCTACTCATCTTAAAATCAGGATGCAATTTAACTAACTAAGGGGAACATATTGAACTATTCATTATAGGTCGAGCAGAGAAAATGGTTCTCTTAATATTTTAATGAATAATTTAGTGAACTACCCATCTGTTTTGAAACTGCCTTCCTACAGAGTAGCCAAACATCTAGATCCGCAACATGATTTCTTAGGTTTTTATGAATTTGTTACAGGAGGGTGTTGGTTTATCAAGAATGCAGAATGAGCAGACAGACCCACGCACCTATGATCAACTCCACATACCCAAATACTTTTTTCAACCTCAAAAAGTGTAAGCATGGCTATGAGTATTTGTTATCATTTCACAAGGTTTGCCCAAACCTACTCGATAATGTCATGACTCTGCAGACTTCAAGATTTATGGACTTTTTTGTTCTATTTAAGTTTCTTTTTGAGTTTTCATTTACACTTTGATTGATGTCATTCTGTGTTTTCTTGGTTATTGGTTTCTTTCCAATTTTGTCATTTTAGTTGTTTTCCAGTTATATTAGCAGTGTTGTATTTTTTCGAGTTACTCTCTGTTGCCACCTAGTGCCAGTCTCCTTTCTCCTAGCTCCTTTCTAGTTACTTCTATCCACACCTGCTCCTTATCAGCTGATTAGCCCATTTTCTGTTCTGTCTCACATAAAGCATATACACCTTCTGTGCACTTTCTCATTCCTGGATTCTCTTAATTACTTCCCTCAGTTTGTGTTTACCACTTGTCCACCGACCGTGGCTCCACCTCAAGGAACCGAGGGATCCACCGACCGTGGCTCCACCTCAAGGAACCGAGGGATCCACCGACCGTGGCTCCACCTCAAGGAACCGAGGGATCCACCGACCGTGGCTCCACCTCAAGGAACCGAGGGATCCACCGACCGTGGCTCCACCTCAAGGAACCGAGGGATCCACCGACCGTGGCTCCACCTCAAGGAACCGAGGGATCCACCGACCGTGGCTCCACCTCAAGGAACCGAGGGATCCACCGACCATGGCTCCACCTCAAGGAACCGAGGGATCCACCGATTGTGGCTCCACCTCCGAAGGCTCTGGAAGGCTTTTTTTCTGATTTGTAATGCTTAAATGTAAACATTAGTTTGCAACTTTGCTTTACTTACTATCCCTGAAGCTGTTTTTTTTTTTTTGTTCACCTTGCTGATCCTCGATCAAACTACCTCACACCCTCCTCATGTGTGCTTCTCCCTGGCGTCTTTGAGTTTGGATAACCTGTTTATTATTTCTGGATATGTGCTTCTGTTACCATCTACATCTAAATTAAATCTGCAAGAACTCATCTCTGTGTCCTCATCTCTGCAATTGGGTCCTCAACTAACTTACCCTAAACCTGACAGTAGTGATGGGAGTTTTGAACACATGTAAACTAGTACGAAACACAATTGGCCAAAACTTAACAGCATGCTCGATATACTTGATACATTTTAGAATGGCAGCATCTTATGGATAGCTATCAGAACTACAATTGATGGAGTATCTTAATGTCCACATTATTTCATGGCTGAACTTGTTTGTTTCTTAATAACAGTATTGATAATGATTATATATATGAATAATAAAATAAACTAATGTCTGACTTGTGAAATTGCAATATGGTAAACAGCTCTTCTGATGCCATAGTGACACGATTCAGTGAGGCATGTGACCGAAACAACTCTAACTAGGTAGTTAAGAAACCATTAAAACCCCCCAACGACCATTAACAACCCCCAGTTGACCTTCATGGCCAATCCAGTAGGAGGGATCAGAGCCATCTTTTGTTTTCCCCTATTTCTTTGCTACACCTACAGTATATACATCTCAGTGCTCCCCACCACCACTCAGAACTGAGGAAAACTCTTGGATGAGAGGTAAAATGTCTTCTAGAAACGTTCATGTTCAGTTGTCTAAACTAAACTTTTCATGCTTTTCTTAGCATAGGAAAACAAATCTGTGATCTGTTTTCCTGAAAGGAGGTCTTACAAGTTGTTAACATTTCTATAAAACAAGTGCAAAGATTTTTTCTTTGGTACAGCAGCTTACAAACTGTTGAGATATTGGTAGGAGCAGACAATGTGGCATGGTTAAATTGTCAATTGTTGCCAGTAATGCGTTTGACAGTGTCTGTGGATTAACCACTATGGAGCATGCAATGTTGGCAACAGCAGAGAGTGGAATGTAAATAATTGCAAAAGCAACAATGGCAAACCGTCTGGGTAGATGGAAAACTATCAAAAGTTGAGCATTTGGCATACGCAGACAAAACTTCAAAGTTACTTGTCTTAAATGACACAATTTGGTGTTAATAAGTACTGCCAACCCTCCTCCCTTATGGTTTCCAGCCTTTTTTAAATATCTGTTTGCTCATATTGTCAAAAATGCTGATAGAGAGATAATGGGGTTTAGGATATAACTAGTGTTGCACCGATACCAGTATCGGTCGGGGCCCCGATACTGCCCTAAAATGGTGGTATCGGTATCGGCGAGTACCAACAAATAGGGCATCGATACCGTTTTGAGAGCCATAAGTTTATTCAACTTTTGTCACCCGCTCCTGGTAGGCAATAAAAAGTTCTACTGGATTCACTTTGTATTAGATTTTTTCCTGCTTCAAAAAGGTAGGCAGCAGCTTGACAAAGCCATGATGGCAATTATTTTACATTATTATTGTATCTGTATCAGCCGATACTGCACAGCCAGGTATCGGGTATCGGTATCAGGGCCAAAAAATGGCATTGGCACAACACAAGATATAACCCAGCCATATTTCAGTAAAACATATGGCATTCATGATATTCATGATATGGTAGTTTCCTTGTTAGTGCTTTGAGTTCTAATAACTTGATTCCTAAAGATCCCACATAATGACTGAAACAGATAGCTTGTATTTCATCTTAGATTCTGTAGGACTGTTCTACCTTATCGTCTCTCTAAAGATTCTGAGCAGTTTACTGAGTGTCAGACCTTCTTTTTTACTACCATGTCTCTTTGGGGCATTCTTGGACTACTGTAATGGCTCTGATAAGTACTTCAATTATTTCAGCCTCTGACAGTGCTTTTTAACTACTCTTCTCAGTCTGAAAACTGCTGAGGTAAGATACCTACCGTTTTGCCCTCTTTATTTTGGCCCATATATTTTAAATTCCCTACCTTCTGTAGAGTTTGTGTTGGCTCTGGTTGGGTTTTTGGTGGAAAATCTGTGGTCTTTGGTGTAGTGGCATATGGAGGGTTGTCCTTTGGATTCTTCCCTGACATAGACTCTGTAAATGTGGAAATCTCTTGCTTCTTGCTTGGTCTCTCCGTGTATATGATTAACAGTTTGTTGGAAGGTTTCAGTTGTCTTTCTCCCCTTTGCCTAAATGCTATTGAATACACTAATGGCCAACTAAATTAATATTTTTTTGATTTTGCTGTGAGGTTTTCCATTGTCCAGGGTTGGATATTTCAGACACCTATATACATCTATGTCAGGCTCTTTCTAGCCAGTTGCCACAAGGCTGCACTCATCTAATCTTGCAGAGGCCATGCAGGCCTTTTGGAAAATATTATTCTCTTGGTAATGAAGGTGGTTGGTTATGGTGTGGACTCAACAGCGCAACCTCCTGGCTGGCTTGCCAAAATACATTAAACATAAGAAAAAAGTAGGCAAATTAAAAAGTTCTGTGTAATATATTCAATTTTTATAAGAACTGAAAAAAGACGGAAATAGAGGTTAACAAGAGAACATTCTAGGCCTGGTCTTTAAAGATTCAAAATAAGTGGCACTAAACTGCACAATTGCTTTTTTTTTTTTTTACAACTGCAATTAATGGGCGTGCTGTGGGTGTGGTATGAAGATTGCTGCACAAATGTTAGGATGTGCAAACCGGTTTGGTTCCACCCCATTTAGATAAGTGGAATGCTTATGCTTGTTAGTTTGAGAGTGGACATTTAAACAAATAAAAACAAGTTCTAAGTCACAGAGCCTGAAGATTATCTAATTAATGATAATACTAAATATGATTTAAGTGCATTTCACATATGTAGCCTATCTCAAAGTGGTACATACAAAAGTAAAAAAGCTAAGATGAAGAAAATATAAAATATCAAAAAGGCATGAAAAAGTCATCTTGCCTGCAGATTGCCCCTCACCCACCCACCAATCACCCACCTCACCCTTCCGAAAAAAATAATGAGCCATAGTCAGATTAACAGCAGATTTTGCTCTAAAGCTGGCTTCATCTTTGCATGTGGTAAATGCCCACATTTGCATATCCTGCACTCCACAATTAATCTGTTCAGTTTGGTCACAGAATATGATCTCCTTAAGGGTGAAGAAGGTTTGCACATGCCCTCCCCATGTGCAAGTAGAAACACAAATTACATTGTATTTTCTTTGCAGATCCACTCTCCATATGCAAACATTATGCATGTCTTTAAGATGCCCAAACTTTTCGAAGATCAGGCCCTCTCTGTTTTATCTGTGCCCTGTTCCTTGTATTGACCTAACTTCTGTCTAACATCACAGAAAACACAGCACAATCTGTTTACACTGTAAACCATTATGGTAGTAGTAATGAGAGCACAACGCACCTGTGTGGCAATGTGCAAAATGACATGGTACATTCTGGGGCGTTTATATACTAAATTTAGAACAAAGATAGGATTGGTGAGATAAAGAGGTGGATAATAAAATATTTATTTATACATTATATATACATTTTATTTAGCTGCCATCAAATTATGTTCTACAAGTTTTCATCTGTTTATTACATCTACTTATTTTCAACAGCACTACATCTGTATTCGTAAACTTGTGATTTCTTCCACCTGTTTACTGTTCAATTTAGCAGTAAAACTGCAGAGTATAATGAACTCTGCAGATTGAAAGAAGATGGTGTGAGCATTACTCAACCAGAAGGACACCTGTTTGAAAGAAAAGTTAGATAATAGAGTCGCTCATCTCTGCATAGCTGATAACAGCCTACAAATAAAAATTACTATTTGAATTACTTCATACATGCAGCACATTCTCAAGACTGGGGGGCCTTGAATGCATCAGTGTATTGTTCCTTATAAATAACAGCTGTAAAGTGGAGTTTTGACTGTCGGCCATGTAACAGATGAGGGTTGGTAATTTTTTCTTTTCATTTTAACGAGACATTAAAGATGAGTAATCAAGTAAATGTCCAGATTAAACATGATAATAAAACCATGTTTAACAGCCTTTCTTGGTAGACTGAACAAATTAATTCAGAGGTTACATTTTTTATAGAGAGCATTTGCATTCAAAACACATCTGTAAATTCATCTAACAGCACTGGTTGTCACTGATGGTTTTATCTACTTATCAACAGCAACCATAGAGAATAAGCAGAGAAAGGTGGTCTGACAGCTATAAGAATATGGATGGGGCTTTGTTGAAGCAAAGAATCCTAGGTCATTTCATTTTTCCATCTTCAGACCAGAGGTTAATTTTAAAAAGCACAAAAAGTGAAAACGATGAAATCAGGGAAACTCCATGTCTCCCCTTTCAACAGAAGCTACTCAATCTCTGTGTCTATAACCGTTGCAACATTCTCCCTAGAACTAACCTGAAGTCTGTTTGACAAAGCCGTTTTAACAAACTTAGAATCAGATCCTCTACTCTGAATGATCCAGCTTTTAGTTTCATAATGCATGGTGTGAGTTAGATTGATCAACTCTGAATAGGTTCACTCTGTTTGAACCAGTCCTTTATTTGTAATGGAGAAATATACATGTAATGCACAAATTAATAATCAAATATAAGAAAAGTATTTGATAATGAGCAAACCATACAGAGAATCAATTTATTTACCTCAGGCCTGTTCCACCTCAGTAAGCAGATGAGTCTTGCCACAAATTTAAGTTTTCCCTTCTATTTTTCCTGGGGCTGATTTGCCATTGGGAAAAACTGGGCAGTTGCCTGGGCCCCAAGTTCCAGGGGGCCCCATAAAACTCTGTTTAGATGTATAGTTAATACAACTATTCCTTATTTATGCACATTTATTATGCTTTTGATAAAAATCCGGTTGCTAAAATACCATCAGAACACTTATAATGTTAAGTGCATCTCAAAAAATGGGCCTAGTGCAAAATCCAACCACCTTTTTCTGCTCCTGCAGACTTTGTGGACAACATATAAAAGCACCGAACTCTGCTCTCCAGAGCAAGTAGATCGGTAACCCTACCTCCTGCTCTCCTCTACCTTATCTGCTGTCATGATTCATGCAGGTAATATTTCATTCAAATGACACACAGGAAGGAGCAATCAGCTAAGTTAGCTTAGTGATTGGAAAAAATCTTTTATTCCCTTTGAGACAGCATGAAAAGTCCGCTGAGTACAAAACATAGAGAGGAAAACAACAACAAAAGGGACAAGAGGGACAGAACATAGAACACAAAATGTATGTCTATTCTTCTTAGAGTCCATCTGGCTCTCCCAAAGTCTTAAGTTGCAAAGTCTGCATTCACCCCACAGAATACAGAATATCCAAACTAGCTAACAAAAATACACAGATCGTCTTACATCTAACAGAGTACACATTTAGCATTTCCAACATCTATCTCTAACAACTCAAGTCAAGCGCACGCGTAAAAATTATGAAAAGCCATTATCAGTAAAACCCTGATTTGAGTAGTCACCATGACAACAGGCAAGAAGAGGTCTGCCTATTTCACACCACTGGAACTAGATGCTGTAATGCAAGAAAATATTGAAAAACATGTTTAAAACAAAGCAACAGCGCTACAGCAGCAAAGGAAAGGGAGGTGGTGAAGAGTACGTTTTTATATGTTGTCAGTTATGGCAGGTGGTTTGACATACGGTATATTAAATGCGCCCTCCTTTCATTTTTTCCATTTGTAGATCACTAAAATAGGATTCTTCCTGGTCAAAATCACATTCCTAGTAAGATTTGTAATAATAGATTTCTTAAAACCAAGTTTTTGCCAGCAAAAACTGAATATTAGAATGTCAAAATCAGAATTATACTTGTAACAACAAAGTTTAATATACCTAGAAATGTTTACAGATTTTAAGTGGCCTTTTTTGAGATGTATCAGCTTGACTGAATATGTATTTATGTAATACAAATTATGGACAGTAACAATATGATTATGGTGATCTGAAACTAACATTTATAATCCAAAATGTTATTTTTGATGTCTGAAATCTTCATTTTGACAAGGAAGAAATTTATTTCAGATAAAAATACATATTAAGTCAAACTAATAAACAAACTAAAAATGTCTCTGGTCATGTTGAGCTAACGGTGCTGTATATCAAAATCACCAGAGAAATTAAAAAGAATGTGCAGAAGCGTGATCAAAACAACCGAGAGTATTTTGAAGAATAAAACACATGAAATATGTTTAGGTTATTTTGTGATATTTTGTTTGCTATATAATTTTTTATAGTTTTTTTTTCTTCAAAGTAATAATTTCGTCACTATTTATTTACAGAGTAAAAGGTATTTGAAAAAAATAAAATACATTAAATTTTCATGATCTTGGTGCTGGTGGCTGACTTAATTGCTCATTCCTTTCACCTGTCTAACTCTGCCCGGTTACTCATTACCACTCATCTGATCCACCTGTTGCCAGCTCCTATTTATGCTGCCTGTTTTCCAGCCACCAGTTCCAGACTATTCGAGCCTAGTGTGAGAAGTATCTATCGAGCCCTGTATTGTTGTTTTACTACCTGATCCTGACCTGTTTTTGCCCCTGGAATCCTGAATTTTGGTTCGCCCATTTCGGTCTGTTTCTACCGTCTCCTGCTTTCAGAATGCTGTTTGTACTTTGCCGATTAACGACCTTGGATCTGTCCCCTGATCCCGCCTCGATAAACCCTTTGGTACCTTTGCATGCAGAGCAGGCTTTGTGACCTTCTCTGGTTTCTGCCTCTGGATCATGCTGCTCTGGACACTCCTGGCTTATTCAGAGATACACAACAATCTAAATGAGACTAACATTTAAAGTAGAGTTGAAATTAAATCCTCATGCACTATACTTGGAGACACTTTTGCTTTTAAGGAAATTGTCCAAGTCTGGCCTCATCGGTCACTTACTTATTGTATTAATTTTTTTTTTGCGTGTGTCTACAGTTGATTCTGAAAACCGCTCTGAATGGGATAATGGTTCATATAACTGTGTTTAGGTTTTTCCAATGTTAAATGTTTTTTTGTTAACAGTTTTCACCAAGTGTGAAGGAGGCAACAGTATCCGAGAAGGAGAAACAAAGCCGAGGGGAGTGCCATAGTCCAGGTTTGGTACACAGGCAGAATCCACAAAGTCAGTTAAAACACAAAACCGACTGAACAGACAGACTAGACTAACTCAGGAATCCAAAATACAGAAAAACAGGTCAGAATCAGAATCATTAGAAAAACTCACTTTAATGGCTAGAGTTACTCTCACAGTCAGCTCGAATAATCTAGAGCTCATGGTAGGCACACAGCTAGCATTAAAAGCAGCGGGAACCAGGTGGAAACAATAAGTGCTAATCATCAGGTGCACCAATTAGACAGGTGAGAAGGAGTAACAAGAAGTGCCAACCATAAGCGCCGAGACCATGACAAATGTAACATTTTGGTGTTCAATAATGTATTATTGTTATTTATAAGTTTGTGTTATGCCATGTACCAAAGCACATAACATAACATGTCCCATAAAATATAACATGTCCCACAATCAGTCCCTTTGTGGATGAACCTCATAGCATAATCCTGTTTTCTATAGTTGTATAATAGTTTAATTATAGGTAAACATAATGCTTTTGCGTAATCAGAACACAAGATATGTAGGTACTTGATCCAATTTTTTAAATTTTCAATATGATTTCTATATTGCAGCTTTGAGTACTGATCAATAGTGATGGTGACCTGATATATTATCAGCCTGAATCATACATACGTTTATTACTAATTACATTGTATGGTTTATTATAGAAGGCTTGATCTGGTGATACATTTAAACAGAGAGCAATAGTAAAGAAAAATAGGCATGATAGCAATTTAATGTTTATGGGAGGGATCAACTTTAAACTGAATAAGATAGAAGTGGAGTGCTTCTATCAGATTCATTATTATAGAGGCAGACCCATTTGTTTTAATTCTAATTTTTTTGGCTGAGACACAACTGGCTTAGGCAATGAATCTCTTCTGCCTCGGACTCCTGGTCCTCTGAGCCTGCCTGTTCCTGTTCTGATCTGTTTGCCAGACCTGGCTTCACTTTCCTGCTTGTGCTCTTGGGCTGTGGCATCTTGGACACTCTGGGTGGCGCCTTGTTGGCAGCCCACCGGCTGAATGCTACCTTGTTTTCTCGGCATGGAGTTAGCTTGTAAACCGGGTTAGTGACTTGTGTTCATGATCTTTCTCCGTTTGATTTACATGGTCACTAGAGTTTCCTGCCTCAGACCCCCTAGACGCTGATACTGCAGATCTGCAACCTGTGTATTTTAAGTGAATGCTTTTGAGTAATCCCACTGTCTGTCTTGCCTGAATATTGGGTCCTTCTGTCCTGATTCATGAAATTTTATTTAATCAAATATTCTATGTAAATTAAGTTCAGTAATTCTCCGAGCTTTATGGAAAACTAAAAACTCAACTTTTTAAACCTGCTTTCGCTTACTTACCTTCCATCGATTTATTGTTGAAACAGTTTAATTCACGAATGAAGAATTAGCCAGTTGTCTATCATAGCTTCACAGCTAACAAGGAAATCTTTTCATTTCATTTTATTTTTCCAAATTCACAATAAAGATGCTCTGGTTGTGTTTGGTGTCCAGGTCTGTAGGGAGGTGTTTTGTTGAATTTACGAGGGCCGTTCAAGATTCCCTTTCATGCATAACTTTTAAGCATATGTTTAGCTTTCCAGACTTGGAGTGTGAACAAACAAGTAGGTTTACTCAGGGGGTGATGTTAAATGCTGGTTCTTTAACTGAAATGTCCTTTGCAGGATAAAGACAATTTCTTGCATTTGGAAAAAAGTGAATTGAAAAATAATTTCAGCATTTTGTATAATCTCTGTCTTACTGAGACAGCTGGGTGATTCTGCATATCTCAATCTCAAGTAAATCGTAAGTTACACATTGATGTTTCCCACAAATACAAAAAAAAAAACACAGAAACAATCAAACCCATGAAGGCTGCATGTATCACTCTATGTATATGCTCTTTAGCGTGTTTCTTTGCTAGTTTTATTAGATGCTGTTTAAGCTGCAAACAGCACTGCATTACAGTGCATTTCTTGGAGAAAAATGAGTCTGCTGAGGTTAACTAGAACTGAAAAAAGGGGGAAAGCATTAAATTAGAAATGAAACAAAATAGGCAATTTCATGCAGTATGAACCCTGATATGAAAATAATGAATAGTTTCTTATTATTCAATGTTATAATGCAATCTCATGTATATTACTGTCACTGTATAGATAACAGCAGCTGTGTGTGATGATTGTAAGAATGGGTTATCTGCAGCCTCTAAGTTGTACTTTAGAAGCTAAAGATCTAAGGATTTCAATGCACAGATTAAAATTGGATTCATGAAACCATAACAAAATGAGTTGTCATTTTATTCAGTGTCATTTTCTGTATATTTTACATTTTTGCAGTCAGCAGGTATATATTTGTGTTTTGTTCTACAGTTTTCTCACACTCTAGTTACCAAAATATACCAACTTTTTACCATTGTTTGTTTTCTTCTTTGTATTGTGTGAGGGTTCCCCTTCTGTTTGGGGGCCAGAGTAGATGCTAGTTCTAGGTCTTCCTTGGGAACCCCTCACAACATGAGGTGCCCCAAAAGACACAAGCGGATAGGTTCATACATGCTAAACCTTTTTAATATGAATTCAGACAGCCTAAAATGGATACATGGAGCATCCCTGGTCACCAATGGTAACTCATTCAGGTGTATACATCTGTTGTGCAACAAACAATTTTGTTACTGACTAATTTCCTGTTAAACCCACCAAATATAACTCATGAAAGTCTTTCTGTGAGTTCAAGAAAATCTGTATTGCTGTACTTTCAAAGTAACTCAAACTTATGCCATACCTATAACAACCAAGGTGAGCAATAAAAACAACAGAAATTCGGCCTCTTCTTTTTTATTCTTGATTAATTAGGGAGGTAGAATTCCCACTTTTTTGTTTGCGAAGCAGAACTCTCTTATTTCTCTGCTTGCTGTAATTTGATTGGGTTGCTTCATGTATCCCTGCATGATGACTCAAGTTGCTATGAGCACATTGTGACATTATTGTGTTTAACACCAATCTGAGATTATTTTCTTATACTTTTTTCATTATAATTTTAGTTTCAGTTTTTATTCTTTTTTTCTTTTGTGATAGCCTTATCGCTTATACTTAGGACATTACGGCATGTTTGTTACGATTACTGCCCAAACTGCTCTAACATTTTCCTATTTTTTTGGTGTATCTGAAACCTCAAGTGTTGATGTATACCTTAAGAGACAGGGTTTCTGTAAGAGATATGGCAAAATGTGAGTGCTCTTCTGCATTGAGAAGATGGCTTTAAATTTTCTGCTACACAGTATGTTTCCACTTTCTCCTTAAAGCTACCAGTTATGAAAAACAAACTCCTTTCTTGTAAAATATGTTAAAATATTTAAATACTTGCTTCAGTTTAGTTGAATCAAATCAAGGATTTTTATGTGTTTATTAAACAGAATAAAATTTAAACTACTGTATGAAGGGATCATTAGTTCCCTTTCTGAAAAATACCTCAATGGGCCTAATCAAGGCAACCTCCCACATAAAGGTACAATGGGGATCATCAACAGCTTAGTATGGGAAATCAGCTACTGTGCTATAGTTATTGATTTAGTTCAAAGAATATTTATGGAATATCTTAAAAGAGAATATAATGGCTTATTGCTTTCATGAGAATTTACCTTTGTAAAAAAGATACATCTCTGTCTGTGAGCGATAAGAAACAAAGGCTCTTATTTATTTAAGGTTTCTTAGAATAAAAACACACTCAAACTCAATAATGTGTTCAAAGCTTATCTACTGACCAGGTGCTCATAGGGATTGTGTTTGTGAAATGATTGGAAAATTATAGGCAAAAAAAAATATGTTTTGTAGACCATAAACTGATATTGATTACTTGATTTTATTTTATTTCAGTCTCAAGGTCCACAAAAAAAAAACAAAAAAACACTAACAACCACAATGTAATGTAATTTCTAAAGATAAAAATCACAGGTGGCAACTATGCAAGTGCCTCCAAAGAGCTTGAACTAGAGAACTTCTACAGTTACAGGCACATGAACCCATACAGAAAGCAAGTTCACATGAGCCTGACAGAACAGCAGACTAGCTCTGCTAGACCTTGCTTTTCTTAATAAGACATGGAAAGCTTCACCATCCCTAAAAAACTTTTTTTTTAAATGACAAAAGCCATAAATCCTTCTTAAAAAATATTTTTGAAACAACTAGCTTATAAAGTGAGAGCCATGCAGTAAATTTTACAGGTCAGCTATAATGTCTCTGTGTTTCCCTGCAATGGTCTGCAATGGTCTATGTAAAAAAAAAAAGGTTTTTCTCAAACAAGGCATTCGTCTTTTTGCTGCCGTAACACTACAATTTCCCCATTGTGTGACAATAAAAGGATTTTCTATCCTATTCTTTTCTATTCATAAACAACCCAGGTTTTCTTCTTTCTGCTGAAACTATGTGGATTATCAAGTCAAATCCCTTCTGCAATTACAAAAGAGGTATTCAAAGGCCAGAAAACTCTCAAAGGTTTTTCTAATAATAGGGCTTTTTGTTGGAGTGATTAATCTTAGCAAATCAATGTCAGAAACGAAGGAAGAATTATGCAAATCACACGCATGCAGGTACTCCTGTCAGGGATAGAAAAACTGAGGTACAAATATTTTATTTTTTTATATATTTGTGGAGCTATATTACATCCATTGATGTTCTTTTTTTCAACAGAAAAGCAAACCCCTTGTTTCTGCTGTGCTTCAGTGTTGCAACCTTTGTCTCAAAGTGTATTCTAAAAAAAAATCTGATGTTGCTTGTCAAGAAATGTTAAGTGCTTTTGGTCCTTAAGGCTAAGAAGTACCGATTGAACACCTGAACTTTGAAAAAAGCACTCAAAGTAAAGGAACACATCACAGCTTATTTGTTATTCAAACATCAACTTCTCTATGACCCCCCTCACCTGTATTCTGTTGTATGAAAGAGATATTTCCAAAAGATATGAGCAAATAGGCCAGGAAAGCATTTGGAAATATTTTGAAGATTATCTCTCATTTTGCTCACTGGTTCTTGTGTCTTATTTCTGTCTCATATTACACATATTTTTATGTTAAAACATTTTCAAATGAATGAGATTAAACACTTCTGTTACAATAGCAAAAGAAAATGTTGAAGTTAGCTATACCATACATTCTGAAGTTTGAAACCTAGTCATTCACATCAGAGCACTGAATTATGTTGCTAAGAAGAAATATAAAAAATAAGATGTGATTAGTCTGCTTAACACTGTTAAAGAGACACATTTTAAAGTTCTCATTAGTGGCCCTAACGTGACGCCATCAGCAGAGTTTTCTACCTGAATAAATGGATCACATAAACCTGCTCTGCAAGATTAATTGGATTTTATTAATAACTTAAATATCTTCTGGGAAAAGAGACATTTCTTCAAGATATGGATTTCACCTGAATAGATCAGGTGCAAAACCTTTGGGTTGCAACATTTTGTACTACCTGAACAAAGTAAATTATGTTAATGAAAACCAGATAAAGCCTCCCTGATGATTCTGCTGAGGCGCTGGAATGGGAGGGATTGGAGCATTCGTTTTTTGAATGGGAACAAACCCAGAATGAACAAATGATAAGGACAGCCAAAATGGTTGATGAGATAATGGGGGAAATATACAGTAGCTCACATCCGTCAATGCTTTGGAGCACAGTAACAACTCCTCGTACTCCAGCAAAGCAGCGAGCAGTCCCAACAAAAGTATCTCCCCTTCAACAAGACCCACCATAAGCCCTCCACAACACCGTCTCCTATATCCAGCCCAACACTACAGCTGAATCTGTCCCTTCAACATGCAAACTCATAAGCAAGCGAGTTATCATCGACAGTACATTTGAAAACTTTATCCAGGATTCTCCTTCAGGTTTCACTCTACCCTGTAACTCAGTAGATGAGCTGGTTGACGATTTCCATTTAAAATTTTCAGACCATTGCTCGTGTTAAAGTGAAAGTTCTTTCTGGGAAGATGAAATCTCCATGGAGAAATGCTCCAACAGTGAGAATCAAAGGAGCAAGTGCCGAAAAGTTGAACAAAGAGCTTGGTTTTTAAATGGTAAGAGAAATCTATAATTAATGAAACCAACATGACTAACAGACAGAACCTTTTGCAGCTGTTTGAAAAATTGTTCCCACTGTTATTGATTATAAGCTTAAAGACATGTCCAGGCTTTGAGGAGCATTTGAATCAGATTTCTGGATTTTAGAAGGATTTTTTATAAAAGCAAGGCAGAAATGCATTACACAACTGTCTTTGAGTGCAAACCCTTGTCGCTGTCCAT
This sequence comes from Cyprinodon variegatus, assembly GCF_000732505.1. Taxonomy (NCBI): domain Eukaryota; kingdom Metazoa; phylum Chordata; class Actinopteri; order Cyprinodontiformes; family Cyprinodontidae; genus Cyprinodon; species Cyprinodon variegatus. Next base: position 1,126,263 of record NW_015150633.1, on the reverse strand, counting down.
GGTTCTGCAATTACTGTGAGCCTCAGCTTGAGGAAGTAGAAGTGTTCCCCCTCCTTCTGTTGAATGCTTTAAGTACCTCTCATATCTCACAAAGCTCTTGTTTGAAGCTGGAAGGTGTGTGCAATAACTTTTCTTCAGACATTAAACCTGCAGCCTTGAAACTAAACCCAAACTCAGTCCCTCTTTAATTTTGTTGCTGCAGCAGCTTATATCATCTCTGAAATTTAACATTAATATCAAATAAAGGCTTTAAGAATTTCCCTTTACACAACAAAAGGTATTGCTCCTTTGTATCATAAGCCTCAATAAATATATAAGTCCTCCTAAGTACAAACACTACATGAAAGTATAACAACAAGAAAGATTGATAAATAGCCTACTTTGAACGTCTGACACCTGATGTTGTGGCACTAATTTGCACTAATTCTCCACACTTCCACATTAGACTGGTACATACCGATTTTATATCTCTCAAAACAGATATCTATTTTTCTGGTGACTTTGTTTTCATCTTTTCAGGGAGAAAATTAAATGTCTTTTATGATCATTATTTTTCAAAAGCATTCATTTTCAAAGTGCTCTAAATTAAATTGAACTAAGCCAGTGGTTGACAAAGTGGGGGATGCCCTCCTAGATAGGCTAAGAGCAGCAGTTGCTCATGGTCTAGGTAAAGTGAATAAATTCGTTTTTTTTATATATATATTGATGGAAATGCTGAATTTGTTACATGGTGAAATAAACAGTTATTTTAGTGCAATGTGGTTTACTGCAGTTGACTTTTCCTTGTTGATCTATCAAAAAAGATTGGTCTAAGGGAAGTGCAAACCCTTTTATTTAAACCAAAGGGGGGGCCATAAAAATAAAGTCAAAACCAGTAGAGGATGCTAGGCCGCTGGGTGAGCCGTCCTGTCAGATTAACATTTCATTTATTGGTCCAAGAATACAATGGAAATGAACTGGAAATTTCAGTGAAAGGTAAAAAGCCTATTAACTTACATTTTTCAGTATTTTTTTTTTTTATATGAGCTTAATTGACTTTTACAGCACTTCTGTATATACTGAAATATTATTTTCCTGAAATTATATTTTCATATTTTGTGAATATCGCCTTAGCTAATGCTGTAACAAAAATATTAGCATTTGAATTTCACTTAGCATGCATAAACTATTATGATCATAGCGCTGTCAGTACTGCATATGGTGGAATCAGGGCTTTAATAAATCCAGAACAGAAGTGGAAAATAAAAATACTGGGGGTTGCTTGCTATTTCTTTGGAGTAGCCGAAGTCAGATTATGCAGGTCTTTGGGCTGATGGTTGGCATGATCATTTACTATTTTCACCTGTCTAATTGGCCCGGCTGTTCATTACGTTCCACCTGTCCACCTGCCCACCTACCATTGATGCAAGATTATTCAATCTGTTAGGTGAGAATAACTCTAGCTTTCTGAATATTGTTCTGATTTTCTGATTCTGACCTGTTTCTGCCTTTGGGACTCCCAAATTTTGCCTTGCCCCTGTCTGCTCTGTTAGTCATGTTTATTCTGAACTGATTCCTTGATTCTGCAGGCTTACCAAACTTGGATTGTCCTTCTGACCTCAGCTTGGATTCTCCTCCAGTACCTCCTCGGCTCTCTGATGTTCTGGTCTGTTAACCTGGTTCTGCTCATGCTTTGGTTCTGGATATTCCCTCATGGACACTGTTGCTCCTTGGTGTCGCTGACGTCAGCACTGCTCATCACTTGAAACTCTGGGGGTGTGACCCTCCGCAAGCTGTGGACAAATCTCCCGTTCGGATTCATCTCATTCCTCTGGGATCGAACTGAAATCAAACCCAGGTTAGTGACTTTTGCTCATAGTCATGACCAGTCCTTTATTCTTAGTCGATAACCTTAGTTTGTATTCCTACAGAGGCCTAATTGTTTTTTAATTAACACTTGTTTGAAATCATCCAGATCTGTCTGCTTGAATATTGGGTACAAGGTTCTGAGCCAATGACAATACGTTTCTTTATGGGTCCTCTGTGGACCCTATAAATTTACAGAAGTACATTTACAGTACTTTTCTAGATATAGAGAGGTACATATAGATATATATGCATACATACATACTGTATATATACATCTTAAGTTGAATGGGGAAAATGCTCGCCTCTAAAAGATCAAAACTGACTTTGCAGGATGACCATTTCCTGGACAAGGATCACATGTGGTAGAATAAGGGTTTAGCTAACTATTATGTGTTTGGTGAAGAAAACTAAGGATAGCATAAGCATACTGGAGCTAGGTTATATTGGTCATAAGTTTTGACACCACAACAAACCTACAGTTCTTTGTTTTCTTCAGAGATTTGGCCAAACCTCCTTTTGCCAGGAGAAAGAGGCAGAAACTTGCATTCCCCCACATGCTGAACCCTCTCATCAGTGCCTAGCTCACTTTCACATTATCCACCTTATCCTCAACACTGCTTCTGCCAGATCTAAAGCACTCCAGTTCATACTCTCTTCTTCCATCCTGAAGTTAAGCACTCTTCTTTTATTACTCGTAGTCTTTAATATGCATACGGTTTGTACTTCTAAGTTCCCCTGGTCCTCCTCACCAAATTATATTCAGAAATACTTCAGCTCAGATAACTGCTTCAGCCTGGTTTTCTGCTTAAGATGCCGTCTGAGTAGATTTACAAACCTGACTTAAGAAGCCAAATTTAAACCCTAGGCATTTTTAGCAGTGATTTGTATTCATTATTTGCTAAACATTAAAATGAAGTAAATGCCAGGTATGTTTTATTCCACGTTTGAATCATTTTCTGGAAATAGAAAGTAGCACAGGAGGTAAGGGTTTATCTGTAACTGCTGTCCTGCCCCTCATCGTTGCAACATCCTCCTTTTTGTAAGGTCGTTACTCTCAAATACCGCACTTCTTTTTCAACCATTAGAATTGCAACTTTAAATTAACTTAATTTTTAAGGTAATTTTCCCTTTTTCAGTTTGTACTTTACATATGTAGAACTGCAACTGGACCCAAGGTGAAGAGCATAATGAAAGGACAACATCTGAAACGTTTGCAGGCTTCGATTTACACAACACTAACCTAATCGATGAGATGATGCATGTTGTGGACTGGCCTCAACAGGTTCATGCATAATTCATAGTGAAGGATGGCATGTTTACTGTTGCATTCATTTAAATTTCATTGCCTGTGATGGGTTTACGATTTAGTGTGTGAATCTTATTAGCGAGGTGTCTGGAAAAAGGCTCTCACCATTTTATAGCTTGCTATCTTTTTCATGCAGTATTCATGACGTGCTGGTAAAAGTTTGAATTTATTGCTGTGATATTGAACAGTGGGGTCTTTTCAAATAGGCACCATCTTGATTAGACTTAGCATTCTGCCATCGCTGATGAAGTCCTGCCCATCAGGCAGTCTTTTGAGGCTTTGAATTAATAAGCTGTCTGAAAAGCCCCCTCTCAGCAGGTTCAAACTTAAAGAGGAAGAGCAGGTTAAGAGTGGCTTTCAGACTCTCAATAATCATCATTCAGCAGGTGAAAAAGTTTTCTCCTAGGAAATTAGTTTAATCCAACAAAACAGCTCTTATTGATGGTCCTAGACCATTATCTAGAGAAGAACAGCTGGAGCTAGACTTTACTGTGATGTTAAGGACACAATAAGGCTTTAGGTCTATTTTATAAGAGGCCATAAAATAAGCTAGCTGAGCAAATACTGTGAAGTCTGGACAGAAGGAGATTGGCCAACTTATCTGGACCCTAATGTTGCCAATTAAGATCTAATAGTTTATCAATATTATCATGGTCAGCTAAGAGAAAGAAATGTTTGCTCTTCCACTTTAGAAGAAGGCTGTTTTCACAAAATTTACCCAGGGGGTAAATTCTGTGAGACCATCTAAAGAAAAAAAAATTCTCATTTGGTTTAAAAAAGGTTGTTTTTATGCACCTGAAAAAAAAGATAAAGTTTCCATGACTGTTTGAACAGACATGGAAACATTTTACTTTATTATAACACTTGAAAGGCTTGAGAATGCACCATTACCATTAGCATCTCCTTGGTCTAACTGGTGTTAAGACAAAGGTGGTTGTTCTCACACCAGTCCACAAAGTTCATGATGACCAATCGATACTCCAGCTCGATCCCCTCAGAAACACAGCCTACAATGGCCAGGTCATTGGAGAACTTCTGGAGATGGCAGCTGTCCGTGTTGTAGGTGAAGTCCAAGGTGTTAAGGGTGAAGAGGAACAGAGAATATTGCCGACTACCTGTAGCTGCAAAATAAGCCCAAATCATGTATCTGTGTTAATGACTCATTTTTCATTTCTGGTCTTTGAACAGAGGGGAAAAAATACAGATTTTGTTTTGTGATTTAAATGCTATTTTACCAACACAGCAAAACCAGATAACCTTGCAGAGTCTGCATTCAGATCCCTTTTGTCTGGACATTCTGAATAGGCTTTGACTCATATCTTTCTTTAACAATATCTGCCTAGAAAACTTAAGGTATGAATTCAATCTAAAAGTCAACTTATTCACTCCTTATAATTAAAATCTTCTTGTGCATTGGCTTTGTGTCAGGGTTACTTTGAAAAACTTCAAGAGAAAAGCAGGCCTTGATTCATTCCTCCCACATGCTGAATTATTTCAAAGTAAGGTTTCATTTTTGTGAAAAGCAGGAGCTTTCATTTCAAGAAAAGCTATTGTGTAACTGACTTTCTTTCAGCTGTTGATCTACATTAGATGCCTTTAGATTTAATTTAATAACTTTACCAATTTCTAAGAAATGGATGGTAAATTGGACAATAATTTATCAATAGTAGAAAGCATTCAGCTAATTATTATGTATTCATCATTTTCAGCTATGTGTTGTTGTCTGATAGTGGTCACCACTGAAGACCAATACCCGGATCTGGTGGCTTCTATACAGCACATCCAGCATTGCAGCTCAAAACCTTTTCCAACTGTGATGCATAGAGCTAGAAGTGTCATACTTTGGGGATGCTTTGATGCAGCAGGACTTGTCAGGCTCATCATCCTAGAATCCACTATGTATTCAACTGTAGCAGAGGGTGTTAAAGAAACATCTGGAACCATCTCTTAAACAAGTCCAGAGCTGAATCCTAACACATGACAATTAGCCTAAACAAAGCAATAAATCCACGAAAGACTGACCAAGTTGTAAGAAATTAAACTTCTTTATCATGATGCACAGCTCTTCTATCGTATGTTCTAATTCTGCAGGCTGAATTTATTTCTTTTTTCTTATAGCTTCTTAGATCTATTGTATTTAGATTCCTGCTTTATATTTGTTCTTTGTCAAAGAAGGAATGTCTAACTTTCAGTATGATTTACATCCAGCCTAATGTGGAGACTAAACCATGGGAGAGATATGATATGGGAGAATTATCCTGCCATAATGCAAGAGCACATACTGTGATTTCAATTTGAGAAAAGAATTTCATCTTCTTGCACTCAAAACGTATAATGCTCACACTCAAAACATGCGCTCTCTCTCAAATATTTTCTCTTCTCTCTCAAATCTTTGTTTCTAGGCGACTAGGGGACGATCCGACTGCAATCTGAGAGAGAGCAAAAAAAATCCGCAAGCAGAGCCTACGGGTTTGCGAGTGTATCTGAGACTCGAGCAGAGCGCGGTTTGTGCGCGAAGAGAAGGAGGCAAGCGAAAGGAGAAAATATCTGTGGAAGAAGCATTAAATCTGAGAGAAGAAACAAAGATTTGAGAGAGAAGAGAAAATATTTGAAGAGAAAATATTTGAGAGAGAGCGCATGTTTTGAGTGTGAGTATTATAAGTTTTGAGTGCAAGAAGATGAAATTCTTTTCTCAAATTGAAATTATGTACTCTTGCATTATGGCAGGATAATTCTCCCATAATATGAACATAACTCAGCATTGCTTGAACCAGTGTGTTCCAATCCCATGAAGTATATCAGTCTAAGTTCTACAGCTTGGTGTTCATCCTTATTGGGGATTTTGTGATTCAATTTCACTCTCCAAACCAGAAATTTCATTTCAAGTCAAAAATTATATTGATTTTATTCTGACATTTAGGGATTATATAGAGGGACTGGACATCCATAAGAAGATAAAAGCTTCTTCAGACTGATGTTTAATGGTTATAAAAAGAGTCTAATTGAATTTATTCCAATCCAAGGGGTAATAGGAGCAATTAAGGCAAGGTTGTCCTTATTTTTTCTCAATTAAAATATCAATTTCATTAATTATAAATGTGAACAGAATTCCTTACTCACACACTGTACAACACAAGAATTGCTGCGGGGTTATGTACGCTATAATTCAAAATATCAATACGAAAATAGCCACAGGAAGCTTGATTACCTCAACCATAATGAATAAACGGCCATTTGGTTATGAGAAACATTGATCTTTAATTCCCAGGACTTGGTTGCCGACACCATGGGGGGGGGGGGCACAAAGGTACACAACCACCGCAGGATTATTAGGATATCAGTCAATGTTTAACTCAGGGCATCACAGTCGAGTAGTTGGATAAGCCTCTTTTCTATATCTCACACCACTCTTATATACACTCTTTCATGTTCCCTTTTTACATAGGAATGTTTTTCTAAAAAGTCCTCTTGACTGCAACACATCAAGCGAATCAGAGAATATAAAAAGGGATATACAATCAGACAGTAGCTGTAGAAAAAAAAAAAAAACAGAACAGCACTGTTTATTTCCATGATAAACCACTGCAAAAATCATGTTGTTTTTTTTTTGTATTTTTACCTTTTTACCTCCCCCTCCATGGAAACCCACTGTTATTTTCATGCTAAGACCTTAAGAATTGATTCAAGTTAATTATAACTGATTTGCACCGGTTTGCAGCAAGTTTCGTTTTTGTTTTTTTAGGGTTTTTCTGTTGTATTAGTTTTTTGTGGTTGCGTGTCTTGGAGCTTGCATCACACATGTATTTGCAGCTCGTCTTGTCCTTTAATACGCATTTGTTCCTGTCAGCCATTGTACTGTACTGACGACACAACAATTCCATTTCACCATTAGGTAACTGTGGTGTCCTGAGCTACTAAGAAACTCCATATATAGTAATAGCCAATTGTAGTGTGCATAAGTTTCTGAAGACTCTTGCAGCAGTAGAAAAATTTTTTCGAAACCACTTATTGTTTTTTTTTTACAGGTGGAGAGTAAAAAGGCCAGATTGTTATAAAGTTCTTGTTTTTTTTTTTTTTTTGTATTGGTGCCCAAGAAAAAATATTAGATATGGATTTTAAGTTTAAATACAACAATAGAGAAAAAAATAATCAACTCCAGAGCAATCCAAGCTGTCTCTAATCAAAACACAATACTTAAGAGTAGATATTGCCTAATATAAATATATAAACAACAACAAACAGGAGAAACATGCTTTGGTATGGCCTGCTGCAGCAAGCGGTCAAATTTGGAGCTGGGGGGATCTTTGATATTTTATGTCATCAACACAAGGTAGGTGTCTCTGTTGCATATAAATAGCAACATTGCATGTCACCCATCATTACACAGCAGCATCATTAAACACTGCCTCAGTCAATCAGACCTCCAGAGAGAGCTGCTGGGAAACATTTGTAACGCCAGAGTGGTTATACAGTTGAGCCTGCAGCTGTCTGGGACCTGATGCTGGGTAGCTTTTGCAGGCAGGTATCAGGTATGGACATTTCTAGATGCAGCAGGATGCCATTATTGTTCTTTTTAGTCCAACCTACATAATTGCAAAAAAAAAAGGTTACAGTAGTAACAGTTTAATCCGCATGAGTAAGGGAAACAGCAATGTCATTAAAATCAGTATACGATATTAATTCATAATACCTTCTGTAATTATTTGTCAATCTCTGTCAAACTAATTTTAAATGCAAGATGAAATTCAGATTTTTGAGAGATGTTTTGCATAACCTTTCGAAATTTCTAAAGATTTTTATAAATTCCGTGTGCTAAAGAAGTATTAAATATTCATTAAATGGTTGTATTTAATCAATGGAGTAGAGATAGTAGAAGACATTAAAGGTATAATAGAAATTAAATTATATATCTCGCTAGAGATTAAAAAAGAAAAAGATTAATTTACTTTAATAAAAAAAGATTATTTTACCTTAATATTTACACATTGTTTACTCACATATTTCCACTGAAAAGTTCCATATCCAATGAGGCCCCTGCAACTGAATTTACATTAATATTGAGTGGATTTAATTTTTTTTATTAACTTTTATAACACTTTTAATGTCACAACATTAAAATAGTGCTCCAGCTGTTTCTCAGCAAATTATTTTTCTGTCTACACCTTGTTTTTATCCCTCCGATGAACCTATCAGAGCTGTATTTACTCATGCCCCTGATGCAAACCTGAAACGCCATCATTGTGTTTGGTCAAAATCTGAGCTTTTTGATGTGTGATTTTTACATCTAATGTTATTTTTCATCAACAAGCACAGCATATGAAAAGCTGTCCTCTGGATTAATCTTGACATAAACTGGCTGTATTGATTTTTTTGTTTATACTAAGAGGAGCATTTATTAGCACTAATGTGAGTAAAAAGGTTTGGAACAGTATACAACTCACTAAAGTAGTATAATACAAGCTGTAGCTGCATTTTCCTTTTTTCACATTTACAAACCGGAGTTTATGTAAGAGGAAGGCCATGCTGTATTGATAAGAAAAATGGCCGTCATAATACTAAAATTTAAAACTCAATACCCAGAAAAAATAATCCTCCCTATTTTCGATGTTGCAGGGGAAAATTACATAAAATTAATTAAAACAAAAGCCATGGTAATGACTTAATCTTAATTAATGCAAGATCTATAAGTGGTAGCTGAGTCATGTGTTGGCAAAAACACAATTTCTTGCTGTGTTATATTGAAAATGACTTAGGTTTATCTTGTACAAGAATAGACTTTTTTTAGTCTAACATAATAGTTAATGCAGTGCTTTTATGCCCAAGACAGGAGGATTAAGAACATATTTAGACACCAACAGTGTCACTAAACCGACCACTAAATAAGTTAAAGTAAATACAGACTTTATTTTTCTTCTCTAAAGCTGTCTGCAGATGCTTGGAAATGACCTCCAGGTTTGCGAAGCACAAACCACAGAAAGCCCATATGCATTAGTTAACAGTAATTAGGTTGTAGAAATCAAAGTTTAACTGTCAACCATCAGCGCCAAGACCATGAAATAAAATGGTTCTGTTTTATGTTTATGCTTCTGGGGATTTTTACATTATAGGCTGGGCTTAAAAAACATAACACTTAATGGCTAAACTTAAACTCAATTTAAATTCTAAACTTTTTAACTTAAGGAAGGAATTAAGGATAGGACTAGAAGGAAAAAAGATGGACGGACACATTAAAGCCAGGAAGTTGGAACACAAAAAAACCCAGCAACAAAGTTATGACACACACAAGTGAAAAACAGAAGGAAGTTAGACAAAGGAAAGCACTCAAAGAATGGAGACATCTCAGAGGGTCGAAGGAATGAAAGACGCAAATGACAGAAAAAAAGGGAACGACACAAGTTAGGAAACACAGTAGGGCAGATAGAAGAAATTCATATTTTCTTTTAAAGCTGTGTAGGAATCCTGTATGCTTAGTACAAAATATTTGACCATATAGTTTTAATTTTGGTGATAATTTCAGGATGGTTATTTGTGCTATTTTTTTAATGTCTAACTAAATAAAGAGCAGATATCTTCCTAATCCTACACACAAAGTGAAAGCATAACTCTGTTACAGGAAATATTTGATAAAAAAACCCTCATCCTTCCCTTAATAAAATAAACCATTTAGACATTTCGGATGGGGGTGGGGGGGTGGTGGTGCTTTCTCCAACATTCAGCATGAATTACATCTAGTCTACAGTGAAATGTAGAGATATGAAGAGATTCCCCCTCTAAACTAGATATTTCTTTCAGTATAAAGCAAACCGTAGCAAATAGAGGGGAAGTCATTAGCATGCAACACCTGTAAGACCTCAGCTTGGTTTATGTATTCTAAGATGGGACACTGCTATAATCGGAGCTAATGGAAACAGATGCTTTGCTCCATGGGACATGGCATCTCCAGCAAGGCATGCCGGCTGCCTGGAGTTTGCCTCAGAAAGAATCCCTGTGCTTCTTTTCATTTCCATACTTCTTATGGGAACAACATCATAAACAACTTTGCTATAAACTTCAATCATTTTCAGCAAGTTATTAAATAATAGATTAAAAAAAGGATCCGTGCATCACTTAAAGGCAAAGATAGCCTTTCTTCATGTTTTCTTTTTGTTTATTTTTTCTTTTTTGTGCTCTGAACATGGAAGTATAGAGACAGAAGAGACAAATTGCCTTCCTGGATAGCCCAGACAGTGCGGCATACAAAATTACCTCTGAAATGCCATGGGAGAGTGAAAACAATTTCCTGACAAGTGCAAAAAATAAGTGAAACTCAAGAGGCAAAGACTATTACTATGCAGAGCCAGTATGTTGTCTAGGAAACTAATTGGAAGTCATCTTCAACTCAGCCCTAATAAAACTAATGGAAGAAGAGGTCTCACATCATGCTCTGGCAACCTTCTCTCCTGATTAATGTAAATCTATGATAAAAGTACATCTCTTTTCTTACCTATTTTTAATACTTTAGTGCTTGCAAAGCCACAATATGAATTCAAGACTGGGAAGAGATCCATGACAAACCAACAATGGTGCAATCAAAGGGATGACATCCCAGCTCTGTCACAAACCACAAAAAAAAAGGCAGGAACGACAAGATGGAATCCATTATCCCTCCTCTCCACTCCAAATGAGGCATTGGTGAGCACTCAGAGCTCTCCTCAATGCCTTGTTAAGACATCTCACAATCAATGGGCTGTAATCACATCCATTTTGCCTCCTTTTTCCCCACTTCCATAAAAAAGGAAAAACTTCCAATCATGATCAGAGCTAATAACACTAAAATGGTGCGAGATGCTCATGTGTAGGGGGTGGACGGCAATAGTGGGAGGAAAGGGTCATAAGTTCCCAGCTCCACCACTGTCTATGCTATCATTATCAGAACAAGACAGTGAAAGCTTAGCATTAATTTATAGCTCTGCTTCAGGTCACCCATTATATATGTTTGTTTTTAACCTTGTTTTCATCTAGCAGGAATTTTCAGAGTACAGGGCGAAATAGACTCTTCATAATGATGAGGGTATTGCAGTAAACTGCAGTACTAACAGCTTTGGCAATGCCTTCTTAAATTAAAAATCCAAAATAGAACTGTCTGTACAAGAGGGAGACAGAAAAAAGGAAACAAAAAGGTAGGGACATTTTGAATTAAGTCTTCTTCCACAATGATCTGACACGTTCTGTATTGGCAGAAGAAATTTGACTGATATCCTGTGGCTTTATGGTGCTTTACTGGGAACAGTGGCAAATCTAAGACAACTTCTTTGGTTTGGACACAACACTGATGCTGCTTCTATTGTGAAAACATTTCAAAATAGTCTTATATAAGGAAAAGGTTATTAGGTTACTATGTGGCTTTTTTCCTTAGATTGTTACTAACCAGCCTGCAAGCTGTTCAAAGGCACATTTGATCTTAGTCTGCTTCAAGGTCCATTCAGGTGCAATTTGGTTCTGATGTGAATACAAACCAGCTTTAAGAAGACCCAACTTCAGGAAACATTCCCTTTTTAGAACTTAATGTACCAATGTAATGGTACCTGTAGCAGTAGTGAATGTAATGTATTGAAGTCATACCTGACCTGCCATCACATGCTAAGCAATGCTGCTACCAGCATGTTTAAGGTCAGGGCATGCAAAGATCATCATCTAGTTCAGCTTGCACCATGCATGCAATGAAAGCATTTCAAAATTACAAATAGATGGGTTGGTTTTCCAGCTGTAATAACAGCTCAAATGTGCAGAACAAAAATAAAATACAACATGCAAAATTTACATGACTTACATAAAGATTTTCATTTCTGTCCAATGCGATCATCACACACATGGCTTTGTTAAAAAAGTTCCATGTTACTTGCACAAAGTACAATGTGAAAGCAATTGAATGATAGTCTTCCTAAAGGACTTTGCTTGAGTTATTGCAACCTCAGACTTGATGGCTAAAACAGATATCATTGAATAATTTTTTAATCTAATTGAATTATTAGCTATGCACAGTATGTACAGTATGTATTAATGAACATTTACATGTCAACATGTCTGATTTAAGCTAATTTCAACTTGTCTTAGCTTTGCATGTCATTTTTATTCCCAGACCTAAAACATGGCACAATGCCTGGCTTATTCAATCACAGATTAATTGTGATCTAACCTCAATGCTGTTTATGTTTTTACTGAATGCCAACAGACATTGACTGAAGCTGGTAAAAATTTAAACAAGAACCTTCCACAGCCAGATCAATTCTTTTACCAAGGATATGTGTATTAAATTGGATTTCAGAGCCACTTTGTTAAATGCTTCTAATGTTTACTTTTTATACAATTGTCTATTTAAGCAGTTTAGAATAGAATAGAATAGAATAGAATAGAATAGAATAGAATAGAATAGAATAGAATAGAATAGAATAGAATATATTGTATTATCCCCTAGGGGATATTTTGTCATGGACTCAAAAGTACATAGTGCATAGTACCTTTTTTAGTACCTTTTTTGCTATTAGAAACAATATATACACCTGACAGTTTTCTGCAGTAATTATAAGATGGAGTTTTGTTTTTTATATTCAACTTTTTTTAATGCTTTAGATATTAATTTAGAGTTATTTAGTTTTACATAGTATGTCTCCAGCATATTCTGTAATATAGTTCTGGCATCGAGTTTACTAATCCAACATATCTGCATATTTTCTGACACAAACAATTGTTTGGCCTTGGCAAACATTTTTTGGAAATAGTCCATTTTCATCAAAGTCAAAGTAAGAATTATGGTAATAACAAAGCATTTTATTTTTGAAGTGCCTTTCAGGACATTCAAGGACACCGTAGAGCTAAAAGCCAATACACAATCAAATCAAGTGTTTAGAATAGCACAAAATATTGCAAATTAAAAGCATGGTTAAGTGGGTTAAAGGGGTACACTGATAAAAGGAGATGGGTTCAGACGGGGTGAGAGAAGCAATGTTTTGTTGACCGGATGGCCGTGAATTCCAGAGTGGAGGAGCAGAGCGGATGAAGGCCCTGCCATGGTGGTAAGTCAGGCAGATGGAACAGAGAGGAGAAGGAAGGAGGCCAATCTAAGGGAAAGGTGTGAGGATAATGAGCCCTAGAAATCAGAACAATATGGAGGGGCAAGATTTTAAATGGCTTTAAATGAAGATGATACAAGATTTGACAAGGAGTCAGTAAAGCTGCTGTAGGACAGGGATGATGTGATTATATAAAAAAATTTGGCTGATGAGACAACTGGCCATCTTCTGAACCCTCTGTAGCAGGAGGAGGTGTTTATTGGAGAAACTAAAAAGAAGGAGACTACAGTGGTCTATATGCGATGCCACCAATCTGTGGATAAGAATGTAAGTGTTATCTAGGGATAAGCGAAGGATGGAGGTTGATATTGCAAAGATGAAAAACGCGACATCGGGTGACATTAATGATGTAAGACAAGATGAAACTCAGACTCTTAACCTGAGGGGAAATGGAAATCACAGAGCCGTTAAACATCAGGATAAACCAGGAAGATTTGGAGAGTTTTTTTGTGGCAACAGGAATGAACTGTTAGAAAACCATTGACTGAGCTCATTGTTAAAATTGATAATTTAGAATGTGGGGGTGTGGACTTAGGTTTGGTGGGTGTCATCAGCATAACAATGTAAACTGATACCAAATTTATGAAAGATGTGAAGGAAATTTATGAATAAAAATGAATAATTACTCTTTATTTTCTTATAATATTTTTATCCAGCACAAATTGTACGACGAACTGTCAAAAAAAAAAAAAAAACATGCAAAGAAATCATGCAAGTCACCATTGCAGTTTTCCATTTAATTAATTATTGTTTTTTTTTTTTCTTATAAGAACTTTAAATGTACAGTATATTCATTATGCAGACTGATAAAATGCTAACTTGGCTCTACTTGCTGACTGGTTGTTTCCTCGCATTAATTCATTAACTGAGCATATTCATGATAGAAAAAACATTTCATTGGACACATTTGAGGAAAAGTTAACAGTTTTTTTCTCAATGTCTGCCCTTCTCACAAAATAATTGATTTGTTGTTTTAATAACTGTAATTCTCTCTCTATGAAAAATCTATCAATGGTCCACTATAAGCCATGTTTCAAGAAAAACTTGCAATTCTGAAACTGTATAAATAAAAATTACCGTATACCCAATGACATAAAACTCCACACAGCTATTAAAGGTTTTGAATTTTTTTTTTTTTTTTATCGAAAACATGGTTTTCTTTTACACAGTTAAGAAATTGAGTCTCTTTTACAATAATATCCTGCTCTTATGAGGCTTGTCTTCTGTTTGAAGTCAGTTTTTGCAATCACCAAAGTTTTGTTGAGGTAAAATGTTCTACATCAAGGTAATTATGGTTGGTCTTCACAACCACAACATTAGCATTCCACCAGATAACTTATATAACCTTTAGTGAACAAGTTAAAGATTGTACCTGTCAAAATGTGAACATATCAGCTTTTGCCTGCCTTCACCAATGAAGCTGATGAGAGAGGACTTGTTTTCTGTCATTTAAAGGTTGCGGTGGCAAAATAAAGGATCGCTTGGAGGGGAGATAAATTGTGTGTATGAAGCATCCTCCATATGCTTGCCTGGCTCCCACAAGGCAAGATGTGATTTGTCTTTTCAAGGTAAAAACCTCTCTTTAGTTGACAGAGTACCTAGAGGACCTCCGAGGACTCACAAATCCTGTGATAAACTTCTTCTGTCCAGCTGCTTACAGATAATTTCTCTAAAGAAAATTAATGTTGCTCATGTTCTGCATTTTTTTAAACGATGCAACGAAAGGTATGGGTGGTGATTGGTATTCATATTTAAAAATGGTGTTTAAGGATAGAGCAGCTTAAGAGAAGGCCTGCTTTCAAATCTCACCCTGAATATCAATTTTGGGTATCTCTGAAAAAATGTTCATATGTCTTTCTTAATCTTAATCTTATATCTGTTAATCTGTACTATAATCCTCTGATTTAAGCAAGTGACTAATTGTAAAAAAAAAAAAAAATGAATAAGAAATTCCCACAAAATGTATCAATTAGGACCAAAGTAAAACATTACACTAGTAATGTAGAGACTCCTCTTTATCTTTTATCACAATTTTCTGTCACCTTTCTGTTTTTTATCTTTGTATCTTGTTACATATCAAAGCTAATAATTTGTCCATAAGCAGCCTTTTCTTATTGTTTTGCAAATTCTTATACTATCTCATGAAAAGGAGAAAAAACTGGCATTAGTTGGTGTCACATCTGTAATTAGAGCCAGTTAACAAAGCATAAAGATATTGTCTTGATTCTGCACTTTTTCATTTTTGAGGTTTCAGTTATACTTCATTAATGTCTTTCTATGTTTTCTAGTTTATGGGTTTCAGATCCAGTTTGTGTTATTCTAGTTGTTTTTGGTTATATTTTTGACTTCTTATGTATGTCTTGTTTACCCTCTGTTTCCCTCTTGTGTCAGTCTCTTTCTTTTAGATCCCTTCTTGATTCCTCTGTCCACACCTGCTCCCAATCTGCTAATTAGCCTGGTTTTTGTTCAGTCTCCCATTTATTCACCTCCTGTTCAGTCACTCTTTGCTGCTTCCTTATTGTTTCCTTGCTCCTCATGTGTGTTTTCTCTGATGTTTCCTAGATTTTGGATTTCTTTATTTGTTATTTTTGCTTCAGTTGCCACAATCATACTTCAAGATACTGTTTCAGCTTCCATCTCTGCTTTTGGGTCCTCCAAAATCTCCATGCAACCTGACAGATATGTGTTATGGAGCTAAATGTGAAAGTTTAATAGTGTGTGAAAGGAGAAGATGAGACTAAAAGTGAAGGCTACAGGAACTGACTTTGGTAGGCAAACGATAACAGTGCTGCAGCTGTCTTACTCAGCCCATTGCATTAGCCTACCTACTGTAGAACCAGTTATTTACACTGCTGTCAACAGCTCCATCCAAACCCCCATTGGGAAAATAACCAAATCTGAGGTTTCTGATTGAGTTTTATTTAAAAGTTGGGTATTCCTTAAACTAAGCATTTAGTGGTGTACCTGCTGGATTTTTCCTCTTTACTGAGAAAGTGCACAGGTTATCTTCTGTGTTTCCATCTCCAGTCAAATCAGTCGTTAGCAGGATACTTGAACTTATCTGTCTGGTTTCAGGGGCCAGGGATCCCCATCAAGCCCTGCTAAGCAGATGGGTGACAGCTAACTGTCAGTAGAGGAACATTTTTAAAAGACCTAAACTAAAAACTGCAAGATCTAAAGTAAAACAGTTTAATATTTTTCTAAACTGCTGGGTGTTGGTATAAAGATGTTTAAATTGGCTATTCAAATACATGAAGTAATGAAGAACAAATAAATAGGAAGGAGAGGCTATTATAAAACACACCTTATTTAAAACTTTAAACAGATTCAGAAGGGCAAAAAGAAGCCTTGAAGCTTGCACATAAATACAGCAAACATACAAATGGCTTGAAACTATCACTGGTCATATCTAAGAAAAAATAACAATAGGAGTACATATTGTAGTTTTAAAAGGGAAAGGTAAAAATGTTATCAATTCACTCACGTTGTTCAAACTTTTGCTTTCTTGTGACGTTTTCAAAACAAATGAAGTTATGTTATTCATTTTTGTCTAAGAAATGTCATACAAAACACCAGTATATATATATATATATATACACTCACCGGCCACTTTTTTAGGTACACCTGTCCAACTGCTCGTTAACACTTAATTTCTGAGCAGCCAATCACATGGCGGCAACTCAGTGCATTTAGGCGCCTATACGGGCGTCAACCATTTACTTTGCATGTAAACTCGCTGCTTCTTCTGCACCTGCTGCGTCCGGTTCACACCGATGTCGAGCGG
>NW_015150633.1:1083509-1109159 GCF_000732505.1 Cyprinodon variegatus | reverse complement strand
ATGGGGTACCTAATTAAGTGGCCGGTGAGTGTGTATATATATATATATATATATATATATATATATATATATATATATATACTGGTGTTTTGTATGACATTTCTTATGTACACACAGAGATTGTTTTATATATATATATATATACCCAATATATATACTCACAGAGAGAGAGAGAATTAAATCTTTGACTTATAAATTTATATTTTTGCCAAAACTCTTACATTTTGTATCAAAAACATGTTTTATATCCTGCAGCTGCATTTTATTTTATGACACTAAAAGTTACCTGGAGTCGAGGCTTTTTACAAATGCTAAGATCATGAATTGCTCTGATGTTTATATGTGGTGAGATGTGCAAAAACTGATTAACTGCAATAGTTTAAAACAATTCCATGATCATTATAGAATCCTCTTTGAGTCCACAAAAGAATATGAAAAGCATATAAGGAAAGAAAAATGCAATTGTCTAATAGTTAGGAAAAACACAACATTACGGCTAAAATCAAAAACTATCTTTATTATAAAACTGGAGTTCAGTTCAGTTCTTCTTAACTTGTTTAACTTTTTTTTCTAAGCTGTGAGTTTGAAAATATGGAGGAACAAACTTGGGAGTCGAGCAGTTTTTGGGGCAAAATTAGCAATTTCTATTTAAAATATTTCTTATTCTCACCAGACACTCCCATATCAGTTTCCCAAATGGATTATTTAACTCTCATGCACACTTTGTTGAACAACATCAAAAGACACAAAACAAATACTGCATGAGTGTATAAAGAATTAATACATTGACCTGAATTTGAAATGATCAGCAGATTCTTAACAACTTTATGTTTGAAATGACACAACAGACTAGCGTATGAAGGGATTAAATCAGTTAGGAGTTGATGAAGTTTACTTTTTTAAGGAAACATGAGCAGCAACAAAGAAACAGAAACAGGGCTCATCATCTAACCCCTTTGTTGTATCAAACCTATGTTTTGGTTATTTATGGCAAAAAGGACCACAGACTACACAGAATGCAGAGAAAGGCTAATGTTCACTTCTCAACTAGGGCATTTTTTAATGAAATTTGCACACTGCAAAAACATTCTAAAAGTACACATTTCTTAAAATAAGTGTTTTTTTTCTTTATTCTGAGCACATAAATAAGATGATTTTCCAGTGGAGTCAGTATTTAATATAAATATTGTGCACTTGAAATAAGAGACTGCAGTTGTTGTTTTTTTCTTAAATGTCAATTATCTTATTCCATTAGCAAAGTGTTTCATTTACCTGCATATTTTAAGAAAAATGCACACTTAGAAAAATGTACTTACTTAGATTTCATTTTTTCAAAAACAATGATATTACATGATTTTTGCCTCTTAAATGAATGTGTGAGTCTAAGCCATTATAAGTATTTGTATTTATATAGGCATTTTCATTGATAAAATTCAACAGTGCTAGTAGATAAAAATCATACCGTAATTTGGTAAAAGCATGTTTAAGTAAGTCTATCTTGTATTAATTTTGCCCCCAAAGTTGTAAAGTGAGCACATTTTCCTGGTCCTCATTAGCTATTTTGCCAGGAGTCCAGGTTTAGCCCCAAGGTGTAAATTAACTTCAGTTTAAGTTTAGGTTGAGATGCGTCCTGGTAAAGGTTAGGTTTAGGGTTAAGCTTTGAAAGAGTTGAAAGTGACAGAAAATCAATGTAGTTAACAGAAGTCAACATGTGGTTCTTGCTACTACTTTTCAATTTTCTTAATGTAGCATAAAAACTGTTTTTATATGTTTAGTCAGGTATAAAACGTATCTTAACTGACTATATCAAGCTTGGGTTTTTAATATCAACACCAAGATGAGGATCTTGCCTTCTAAATAAGTTCCTTAGCCAGTGCAGGCCTGCGGGAGATGATAAACTCTGTGAGCAGGAATATGCACGTGCGCTCTAATGCTTGAAGAATTGTCAAGGACCAACATGGCATCAATCCTTCGGCACACCAGAGGCAAATCAAAATCTGACTGGGCCCCACTCGTTTCCCAACAGATAATTCAGAGCGAGATACAGCTCTACTTCCTGCAGCAATGTATCACATTGCTAACATGCAGTGCACTGAATGCTCAAGACGGGGCCAGAGAGATGAAAGGGGGAGTTAGCGACTGGAGCCGGTGGGAGATTCTTAGGAGGATTTTTGTATTGATGCCCCTGGTGACTTTTTAATGCACATAAAAAACATTCAGCTAAGAGTAAAATCTCTTCTGAGGCTTATCACAAACCTAAAACCACAGCCGGGGCTCTGTAATGACTTCTAGTCACTAAAGACAAAAGAAATCCCTTTTTGTTTTCCACATGGTCAGTGTCAGCTGGAGTTTTACACACTCTGGTGAACAGATAGTGTGCAGGATAAAATTGATTCATCACCAGAGGACTGCCTGCATACTTAACTGCTCCTCTTACCCCCCTGCTTACTCAGCATATTGATTCTACAAAGTACATACAGCTACCTGAAGTAAAAGCTCTGGTGTTAGACACCACCAGAGAATAAGAGATAGCTCATTTAAAAGGCATGGATTTGGACGTTAGAGTGAGTGCTGCAGTCTATTAAGTCTGAAGAGAATAAGGCAGAAAAATTGGTCAGTTCACGTTGGAGGAGCCGGGGCCGAACTGTGTCTGCAGTCAGCTGCTGTGAGGCTTTATGGTACGGATACAGAGAATTTTAAAATTATGATTCAACAATCGCATTAGGCACAGGGCAGTTTTATGGATCATTATCATTTTAAGATGTCACTTTAAGAAATCTCCACATCACCAACCACAGAAACTACACCTTACAATCAGAATTAGAATTTACTGAGCCAATACAATCCAATCATTTTTTGTGAGTTTTTTTTTATACTTTCTTTAAATCTAGAACTTTACGTTCACTAAGAGGACTGTGTATTTTAGCAGCTTCAGGAAGTGTGTATGGATATGTCATGACCGTGAGGGATTCAATTCGAAAGTCAGAATAAAATTTGAGACACAATGTGGATGTATTTGAAGGCAACACTTTACTGATTGAAACTGATCCATTTGTCCAAAAGCCTTATAAAAGCTACATTACAGATGACAAGAACTTGGCATGTGATGACATGTCCCTTGGTCGGATTAAAGTCAAATAGGCCTGGAAAAACTTACATAAAACATAAGCAACAATTAGGGAGTTTTAATGAAATGGGAGGTTCAGATTTTGGCGCTCAGTCCCCAGTGGAGCAGGTGGGCATAGAGAATGATATATTGATGTTATGTTTGAGCAGATTATTTAGGATAGGCCACCGACACCCAGGGCCTGCACTGCAAAAACGACCTAGAAATAAGTAAAAAAAAAAATTAATTAAGTGTATTTAACATTAACTTGAGCAGGGAAATTAGATGATTATTCAACTGAATTGGTTTATTTACTCTTAGAATAGGACAATGCAATAGTTTTTTTTTATTTTATATGCAAATTGTCTTGTTCCATTGGCAAAGGGTCTCACTTGTCTCCTCAATTCAATAAAAAATGCACTTATTTTAAGAAAAGAAAATTACTTATTCAGATTTACATTATTTGCAGTGTGACACCAGTGGTGGAATGGAGACTGCACTGGAAAAAACAAAATCTAGATAAGTCATTTTTTCTTAAAATACATGCATTTGTTCTTGGATTGAGGAGGTAAAAGAGAAATCTTGCCAATGGAACAAGACAATTTACATTTAAAATAGGAAAACACAACCGCATTGTCTTATTTCAAGTGCATTTTATCTAATTATCTTATTTTAAGAATAAAAATACTCATTCAATTGGCAAATCTTCTCATTTACTTACTCAAATTAAGGGTAAATACACTTCATTTGAGAAACTTTTACTTATTTCTAGATCGTTTTTCCAGTGTGAAGGAGGAAGGGAGCCAGAAGAAAACAAGAACAATGGTAAAGATGGGGAGGAGGAGGATTGCAGCTCAGACAGAAGCAGACAGAACCATAGATTAAGATCAAGAGGCTCTGAAAGCAGATTCCTGGATACTGATTGGCCATGGTATAGGTGTGGCGTTGGTGTGAGAGGTGAAGATGAATTAAGTTTTCCAGTTTGAATTCTCTCTCAAACTTCCCTTTAGACTGTGTTACTATAACTTAACTATCATTGGTAAAATTGGAGGTAAGAGAGGTCAAATTTACTCATGAACAGAATTCTGGATGCATAGAGATTGGAAAACAATGTTTGGTGGCTCCAGGAAGGACTGGTGCAATTCACACAATAAATGGCATTATGGGAAAATATCCTGCTGAATTATGGAAGCAAGCAAAGTTCAATTCAGAATTCAATTTAAAATCCTTCTCTATACTTTCAAAGCCATACATAACCTTGCTCCTCCATATCTGTCAGACCTCCTTCACATTGCCACCTCCTCCCGCTCCCTTAGATCCTCCTTTAACATCCACCTCACTGTACTCCCAGCTCGACTTGTCACCATGGGGAGCAGAGCCTTCAGCCCCTCTGCTCCCCAGCTCTGAAACTCACTTCCTCCCGACCTCCGCAGTATTGACTCTCTCCCCTTATTCAAAGCCAGACTCAAAAACCATCTGTTCCAGCTCGCTTATCTGTGAATATACTGCTCTTTTCCCTATCCATAATTGTTTTTATGTTCCTGTATTTAAATTTTTGTGTTTTCATCTTTCTTTTTATTTATTTTTTGTATTTTCTGCAAAGTGACCTTGAGTGTCCAGAAAGGCGATGTTAAATAAAATGTATTATTAATATTATTATTATTATTATTATTATTATTATTATTATTATTATTATTATTAAACTTTTAAGAACATCAGCCAGAAAATGGTGAGTGGCGACCAAGTGGTTAGGGCATAGAGGTTGGAATCCTGAGGTTCTGAAATCGAGCCCCATTCCCACAGACTGCCTCTCTGGCTCTCTGAGCAAGACCCTTGACCCCTGATTCCTCCCCGGGCGCTCCACAATGGCAGCCCACTGCTCCCCAAGGGGATGGGTTGAATGCAGAGTTAAATTTCTACAATATGAGAGCAATAAAAGTTCAGTTAAATGAAATCTTGGGTCTTCCAAAAAGAAATGACCCTAAGCTTATTGCTAAATTAATGCCCGAGTGGTTTGAGGGGAAAACAAGTCAATGGCTTGGGTCATCCCAAAGGGGGCACAGATTTTTGGGCACAGATGAAAAGGTTAATGGGACCAATGAGAGCTAAATACCAGACCACATACTTCTTTTTGAAAGAATGGGTCCAAAATTCCTGCTGTCTGTTGCTTAACGTTTGTGTGGAGAAATCCAGAAAACTGAGTTTAAGCATTTCTACCCCATTCTTTATGTAGACTTCAGAATTAGAAGTTTTTCAAAATAATATAATATGGGATAATAATCTAATCTAATCTAATATTTCTACCCCATTCTTTATGTAGACTTCAGAATTAGAAGTTTTTCAAAATAATATAATATGGGATAATAATCTAATCTAATCTAATCTAATATGGCATAAAAAGGATAATCAGTCCATAAATCTGACCGAAAACCATTTTTTATGTGGTGCTTGTAAACATTTAGTTTCAATTGTTTAATGCTATTTATTCTTTTTCTGACTGATGCCTTCAAACACTGACACCCTTTTTAATCTTGGTGACCTCTATGAAATGAGGCTTTAAATAAATGACCCAATTGAGAAAATAACAGTAAAATACTGAAACAGGGGTTTATTTCAGGTTCATTTAGATTTACTACTATAGATTTATGCATTTACTTAGAAGACCAAGAGCTAAATCTGAAAAAGGAAAAGATGTCAAAACAAACTACTTGTGAGTTTGCCCTTTTATGTATCCAAGTTAATCCATTCTATTGTTTTTCGTTTTCATATTAATCTTAACAAATGTTCCCTTTTTTTATGCCAGACTGTGCAGAATATTTTATTTGTTTAAAGATAAAAAAAAAAAAAACACTTTAGTTTATTGACCTTTTTAATAGAGTTTTTGGAGGTTTAATATATAATGCAACAAAATTAAATGTCTTTTTAAATGTGAATATTTGTTTTTATTGGTTCATCTTTGCTTTAACATGGAATCTTTTTATTATTGCAGACTTTTCCATGTTGATGAAGATTTTTTTTTCTTCCTATATTTATTGTATTGGCACAGATACAAATTCTGTTTCCATAATAAACTAACCTTCAACAAGATCAAAACAAACTGCTTAAAAACATGGGAATATAGTATGGAGCCTAAGACGAGATAATTCTACAAACACGTGTCTTCACTGTCACTGCTCATAATGCCAAATCTATCAATATGTCCCGCCTAAAATCACTAAGAACAAGACATCCAAACTCTTCATGTCTCAGACTATTTGTTTTTTGTGAATTTTCCTGTTCTCCTAACAAAAAGAGAGCGGCAGATGAAGCAATAAAGAAAGCAGACAGGCATCACATTGACTATCAGCTTATTTCTTGTCATCACCAAAGACTGAACAATCACACCTCAAGGATTCCAGACAGCGAGCCTTTTTCACGTGAGTCTTGCATTTCATGTGGTGCAGAAAATAATTGCCCTCCTTGCCAGGCAGTGTCATTAAGTCAGAGGCAAAGTGAGACATGCCATCCGGTTAAAATGATAGGACACACAGGAAGGAAATGGCAGATTGTTCAGTCGGCAAAGACCTGCGCTGAATGCCAAACATTTCAGCTATTTACAAAGAGGAGAGATGCTTGAGAGAGGCTGCATGGCAGGAGCTGTGGGCTGACCAGGTCACAGTGATTGTATAGAGATGCTGTCCACATGATGAAAAACCGCTGCATTAAAAGGCTGTTTTTCTAAGTAGCATTTTTTCATTATAGGACTGGAATTAGTCCTTAGAACAAAGACTCATTCACACGTATTTAGACCAATTTCTAAGAAAATTGAGGGAAGGACCACATAAATATTGCAGAACAGCTATTTTGAGAAAAAAATGGCACAACACATAATATATTGTAGATATAGAAAACTGCTTGTAAATGTAGTAAAGCATTTAGGAGCTAGACGCAGGCGCTTAGAAGCTGCTAAATCTCCAGACAGAGCTCCAAGAGTGATAACTGCATCCTAATGAGAGCTAAAAATGTATCCCCAGTAAAACATAAAGTAAATTACTCCAAGAATAGCTACTGAAAAATACCTATTGTTTAAAGGAACCACTGAGCTCTGTTTTACAGATCTTACTAGAAATAAGGATTTTAAAGTTAACACCAATTGTGAAATACCCAGACAAGTTCTAAAAACAAAAACTCAGTTTATTCATTAATTTGTTAAAACTCCACTTTCCTGGCATACCATTTACTTTACATAGTTTACGGATGAAAAGTATTTATACGGTAGTCAGGTTTTCCATATAGAAAGCCTTTTTTCTAGGAATAAAGCTTTTATGCCTGGGTGAATGGAAACTTCAATTAAACTTCATAAGAGGCGAGTTTTCTATTTTACATGTTCTGAAATAGTTCATGTCCTTTTATGGTTTTTATGTTTGAAACAAAATACTACATTTATGCCAGACTGGATCAGAAGGTTCTGAATAATAAGTATACACATATTTTAGTGAAGATACAATATTATCAATCATTAATGAATCATTGTTCTAGAAGAAAAAGGAATTAAACCACAAGAAACTCCAAGTGATAAATGGATTTCAGTGCTTTTGAAGATGTGCCCCTGGTGACTCGTATATTCAAATGGGAAGTTTAAGTAATTTCCACACGTTCTTCAGATGGCTGAAATTTAAACTGCTCAACATTCTGAATTTTTTGCCTTTTAAACAAAATCATCTCAGATCTCAGATGCCCAATAAGTCTCGTTTCACCGGTTTATAACAGGTTGTAAAGGGACCGACAGTCAGAGTTCAGCGATACATATCTGGCACCAAGAGTCAACAAAATATCCCCATAATAATACACCACAAACCTAATTGTTGGTGAAACCCTGTGGAGCCATACGGTCAGTTTTTTTCTATAGCAAATGTTGATTCTACAGTCTAGCAAAGATGGAGTCAGCATTTTGTTCAATCTGTTATATTCCTTATGTTTGGTGTGGTGGGGAAAAAAAAATCTTTTATAATATATTTATGTAGGTATATATATAAATATAGATTTATGAGTACTGAGTATTATTCATTCAGGCCTCAGATCTGCATGGCCATAACGTGTCTAAGAAAGAGAGGGTTGTTTATTCTATTAGGGAGTGTTTGGGATAAAACCAGGTAGTTCTCATAATATTCAGACTCTCTCTCCACACTGTTTTTTTTATTTTGAGTAGAGATGTGTGGAGACCTTCACAGCTTTTCTGCAGGCTTAATTACAAAGAGACACTCTTGTCTAGTCAGGGCTGAATGCCATGCAATAGAGGCTGTATGTCTTGTTTTCTCTTTGCAAAGATTAAATAAAATGCCTACTGAATGAAATCCATCTATCTCAATGTATTTAACTGGAGTGAATAGTTACATACCTTTTTCCCAGATGATATTGGGCAGCGATAACTGTAGCTTTAGTTGGATTTTCTTAGCCAATACTTGGAGGGGTCTGCTGCTACTGTGGCCTGTTTCCTTATAGAAACATTTAAGAATGTAAACATGTTTTCCACAAAATTAAGAGTAGCAGAAGAATGGATGAGATCTGCATTTTGAGGTGGAATCCCAACACCAACTAGGGAGGAAGGGGTGACATTTAGGCCTTTATACTTTCAACCTAATCTTCCCATTCTGTTCCGAACAAATGTCACTTGCCAGATAGTTTTTGTTTTTTCCGACCATTTTGAGATTTTGATGAAATTTCTAGTAAACCATCAGTTCCTCAAATACTAAAAAAACCCTATTGTCTGACACGAAGTACAAATACACTTAAAATCCTCTTTTTTTCTTTCCCCCCCTTCTATTATCAGGTAATGTCATATCTAGACCCATAAATGGTCAAATCTGATGCAAATTTAATGTCTAATATTGCTGAGGATACATAATAAAGAGGCCAGTCAGTGTTAACATCTCCAACTGAAGTAGTAGAATGTTCTTGGCATGACATACATAAAACTGTGACAGATTTGTCTGTTTACAGAAAAACCCTGAAGGATTACTGCAAAGTTAACAAATAAGAGACCCTTTTTAAAATGAATACAAAGCCAAAACATTTTAATAAAATGAAAAAGTTAAACAAACAAAACGCATGCCAACAGAGCGGAGCCATTCCACTGGTACATACAGAAAAGGTGGCATCAAATGACAAACTAAAACAAACAAAATGTACAACAACAAAAAAAAGATGATAGTTCTAATATACATGATGATGTAACATGTCATTTATACTGAAGTTATCTGTACAGAAGAGTTTTCTCTCCATAAGTTCCAATTACTGAAAAAGCTGAATTTAGAGGTTCAGTCATTCCAAACAAGTAGTTCTTTACGTTTTTAACAACTTATATTTTTAAACTAAATCCAACAGATTCAGTTTGCAAACAAGATCCGATTTCAGACAATGCATTTCAACTGTAAAGAAGTCATATTTGCATGCAGAGCAGCAACAATCCCAGACTTGTGGCAAAAACATACAGGAGAACAGGAAGTCCACTTGCATACGAATGATGCTGGCAAATAAATAGAGCTGAAACCCTGCCTTCATCTTTTATTAAGAACCAAGGGGTAGTGTAAATGAAAACATTAGAGAACAAAAGGCCACATGGTAAAACTGAACGTGAAGAACTGAGGGAGACGATGGATGAGTGAGTGAGTTGTTGGTTAAACGGCTGGACAGATAAATGAACAGATGGGGTTGGGTTGGGCGCAGAGGAACGCTTCACGCAGCAGATCGTCGGCGGATGACAAATGTTCCTCTCTGCAGCTGTCCTAGGTAGATCCTCATCTTTGTACTGTCGCTCGTCTTCCTCACCCAAATCTGGGCAAACAAACATTAGACGACAATCTGTTATTTAAAGATATCATGACTAAAGATTCAGACGACCAGAAATTGTGGACTTTGCACTGATGTGTTCTTATTCGTACATGTGAAATATGTTTTGTTTAGCTGTTATGCAACTCCAAGTGAATTAAGTTATACAAGCAATAAGGATAAAACAGGTCTAGGTTTAATGATGCTGAATTTTACCTTGAAAGCATAAAGACAACAAATTCCACAACTGCAGAGGTTACTGAAACAACGCTAAAATACCCTTTACAGTTATGGGAATAACTACGTCCATTTTAACCACTTTCTTAGACTTTTAGACGGAAAATATAAGCCAGATGCTATTTATCAAATGCAGTACTTTAAGGTTTTAGCAAAACCATTGTGTCTAAAAGCAGGTGTTTTGGTTAAGAGCTTGTATGTGGATGTGGGTTAATAAAATATTAAAGCAGAAAGAAAAGAGTAATGTCATTAATCAAACAGTTATTGCTGCTCATGCATTTGAAACATAAAGTTCTTTATTTCCTAGACAGGGAGATCAACCTCAAACAAACCTTTACAGAAGAAACAGGAAATTCTTCTTATGGTTAGAGGATGCAACTACGATAATATGGCACAAAATAGTGAAGAAAAAAAGGCTGTTGACCTGTTCAGTGTCAAAACTATATTTTGGTGAAGTAGTTTGTGTGCATATGAGATTAGACTACTTAAAAATCTGATTCCAGTAAAAATCAAATCTACTGTTTTATGTTACGTTGCAAAATCTTTGACATATATGGATGTACTTTATTTTTCAATTCTGACTATAGATAATATTTTTTTAACGAAGAAAACAGGATTCTTCTGATATTAGGAAAGAGCTAAAAAGTAAGTTATTGATTAAAAAAAAAAGCTAGAGACGTACAAATATTTGGTTTCTGATACCAATACTGCACCTGTGAGAAATTAATACCAATATTAACCCCATGAATATCAGGTACAATTCATACATCCTTTTATTACCTATTCTGTTAAGCGGAATAAAAAAATGATATTAGTGAAACGTAAAAATAGTCAATAACATTAGATATGAGAACAGCTGACCCATTGATTATTAAACTACAGTAACTTTAGACAGAAGAAGTTTTTTTTTATCATTATGCTAATAGAAAATTTAGGTGCAGGCTGATATAATCTGATCTTTTTTTTTTTATCTATATTGGGCTGATTTCAATATCACATTGGGACACCCCAAAAAACAACAATGTGTCTAAATTTGCTTTGTGAAATGGAGAAATGGTCAATAAACAACCTTAGAACAAAGTTGCTGTTTCTAACCAACATATGTAAGTTTAAGCAAAGCAAATATTTTAACTTATCAGCTGATAATGATGATAATGCTTTTCTCCCCAGTTTAATAAGTTTATTTCAAATGTTTCCCCTTCATTTATGGTCTATAGCTCTAATCAGTCCTAAAGAACAGCATAGAAGCATTTCATCAGCTGCTAACGTTCAATAAACTCCAACTTTACAAGATTACCAACTTTCTCTATATGCATTTGAACTTAATTACAAAAGCCTGCCGATAAGTACATTTCATTGATAACACTGACTTTTTTTGTAAAACACTGAGGAGGTTAAGTCATTCTGGTAATAAACAGGTTTCAGAGACCAAAAGATAAACTGTGGGGTCAGCAAAGAGTTAATAATCACCTCGTTGGTCCCGACTGAGCTGATGACACAGCTAATCTTTGTGTTATCCTTTGATTCCAGGTAAATGGCTTGACTCTTATGGTACCTGCAGTCAAGAGGAAAACAAAAGTAAATGCATCTTATTCATAGAGCATAAAGGAGACAGCAAAAAGCTAGCTTCCCCAAGCTGAATAAACCCCATTTCACCTAAGATGGAACTGAGCATATAATTGGATTGAAACATCCAAACAAAGTCTTGGTATTTCTTCTAAAGACTCCAATAAGTCAAAGGACAAACCAAAGCAAAAAGAATGGATTGGCACTAATATTTGATCATTAAGCCTCCACTGAGGAATAATGATGCATGCGTCTCCCCTGTGGCACTTTGAGACGGCTCTCTGGCGACAGCGTCTTCTTTTAGCCGGGGAATAAATGAGACTTTGCCTTCAAAAGAACACAGCACGCACCTCGCAACTTGCTCCTCTCAACTTTCTGCGTCTAGGCCAGCAGCTAATAGGACAGAATTCTATTATTTTCTCCCCCTTTGAAACCAATAGATGTCCTGACATTTCTGATTCAGACCTACGCTTTCAAACAGAAGGGTGTCAAGGCTGCATCTGGTGAAGGATTCTTCTTATCTTTACATATGAGTCAAAGGAGATGCAGTTCTGGTTCCTATGCAGCCACACAGCCCAAGAGGACGGTTTAATGTTTGATTCAAGTGTTGATATACATTCAGTGAAAAACTGATGATGTTTTTCAGCAGCTCAAAAAATGTACTACTGACTAAAGACATTAAACACGTGACAATGGGGCCACCTAGTGGTGGCAGATATAACTGCCACAGTATTACTTAAAAAAAAAAAAAAAAGCAAACTAATAAAATCTTACCATCTTTTATCGTAGTAAAGTTTCCCCTCTTCAATGCGGGCCTCGTACCTCTGCGAGGAGTTCTCCATGGGAGCAGAGGGGACGTGCTCAGGAGATGAAGGAGACACTGAACACAGAGACAAACTCATGTCATTAACATTACGCATAAACCTTTTATATGAACAGTTAATTTGTACATCTGGTTGTTCTAGAGCTATATAGATTTCATATGATGCCACTTCAATAATAACTCTTCAATTATTCACAGGTCAAATCTCTAAATTAGGTCTTGGTTTTGCCATTTAATCCCCTTACATCAACCAACTGACAGCGCTGTACCCGACCATAGCTTTTACTTTTCTTCATAGCAAAGTCTTTTTTATGATGATCTACGGCGAGTCATAATGTTCCTAAAATATTGTGCTTATTTCAGAAGAATTGAATGAAAGTTTCCATGCACTTCATACTACTCCACAGTTTTACTTTGTTTTTACAATTCCCCGTTTGAGCTAGTTAATGCTTCTGAATTATGACAAATAATCCCCTCTGAACAAAACAAATAACTCCTTTTAAGGGACATGGAGGGTTTAAAAGCTATATTTCAGTACAGTAAGTAGACTATGAGGGGATCAGAGAAAGTTCATGCAGATCATCTGTTATCAAAGTCAGTATTAAGGGCAGATTATACTTCTGCAACCGCAAACATCAAATGTCGCTGCGCTTGGTCGCGTAGCAGTTTTGCTGGTATGCTTCTGCAACGTCGGTCTGGAATTTCTAGGGGCGCACAGCAGTTTCCCGCCAAAGCGCTAGGGGGAGCCTATTCGAGAACTCATGAGAACTTCAGCGGATGGTCACAAGAACTTCTTACTCCGCGTTTTTTAAAAATGGCACGCCCTGACACCAAATCAAGAAGGAATACAGAGATAAAGGCATACCAAGGACCAATCACAGCTGCTTTTTTGTCTGCGCGGGTTTGCGACTGTCTGACGTGTTGCAGAGACTCTGCGCAGGAGGCGTGCACAGAGACAGATTTGCCTCTGTGCATGTTCCCAAGGCAGGTATGATTAGATGAGTCCAGTGGAACATGTATAAACAATAGCAACAACTTAAAAACATCCAAAATGGATTCTGCACTCTACCAGGAAATCCTTGAGAACAACATCCTATGTCTTGAAGCTCAGAATCACTCTGGGCTATGCAGCAGGATAAAACAAAATAAAAATATGCAACCGACTCTTCACCCGAATGGCTACTTTCCTCTAGAGTCAGTCCAGACAAATGCAAGACTGCGATGGTTAATTATGACTTTAAATATGCCCATCATTAAAAAAAGACAAGAAAAACTCTATGTGGCTGAATTAAAACAATTCTTCAAATGATTTTAAAATCTCATTGGAAATTCTGTTTTGTCTTAATTGAATTTTTCTTCTTTTTTATGTGTTTAAACTTAAAGATGCAACTGTGACTAGAAAGGAACAACAGAAAAAATCTTTGAGGTGGGCTCATGTCTTTTATTAAGCCTGTATGTCCCAGAGTTAAACGCAGATCCTAAAATTAAATCTTTTTTAATCAATAGTAGATTCTTAGGGCGAGCTCAGACATACCTGGTCGTTTTGGCGACTTTAGCTGTGAAAACAAGAATAGTAATAATCAATATCTTTAAAAAGCAGCTTTACAAAGAAGTAACATTAGTTAAGAGGTTTAGATAACTGTGTAAAAACAGACACACACCTTATTTAGTGTTCTTAGGTCTTCCATTATCTGCTCGTCTGTTAATAAATAATTAAGCTGCGGTTTGAAGAGTCAAGGTAGACACTTTATGCATTTTAAAGACAAAGCTACACAGTGACTTTTCATACATCAACTGCTATTCAGGAGTAGCTGAATACATAAAGTGCATGTGAAGGATATCTGGTGCTGGTTTTCTTCGCTTGTCTGGTATTGGGACTGGGTCATTGGGCCGTCTCCTCAGTTTCCTGGTCATGATGGGCTTTACCTCCATGGAGTCTGTCGATGACAGCAAAAACAGGATGCTATAAAATGGGTATAAATCTTAAAAGTCTTTATTTGTTTTCAATGCAGAGAAGTAGAAACATCAGACATTTGAGCTTCTATCGGATTAATCTATTTTCGATAACGTGAAACCATGCTGTAAGGAAGAGTCTGACCTACTTTCCGTATTACTGATCTAAAATAACCTAAAGGAATAGGACATTTGCTGAAACCTCCTTTCTACAAGCAGCTACTGTATTGGAATGAAATGCAATGTGTCTTGAAAGTGGATAAAAAGGTAATTATTTAATCCTTCAACCCATCTACTTATAGGCCTACAAATCTATGGTAATACGTTTTTCAAGTTCAAATTAAATACTTCGTCTTTTTACATTTATTTTGAGAAATACAATTAATTCCCACTGTTATAGCTGACAAATTCTGACAAATAAATTCAACAAGAATTGTTGAAAAACAGATTTTAGAACTTGGATGACGCCTATATTATAAGAAAATAAATAGATTTAAACTGTAGTATTAAAGGAGCGAGATATAGGAGTGGTTTTAAAAAGCTTTCAGTTTGAAACCTTCTGTTCTACTTTCTTATGGTTTCATTTTTCAGACTTTGGTGAGTCTTCAGAAAGCAACACAGTGCGGCCCCTCCCCCGCTGGTTGCTAATTTTATGCTCATCAGCTAATTGAAGGATATACCATTCACTTAATAACAAGAAAGACTAATTAGACTAAAATTATTTTAGTCCTAAAAAACACACAAATACAACATGGAAAATTAGGAAGCTACCAGGTTCCACTGGAGTAAAACCTTAGTATTTCAATATGAAGTCTTATACAGTAAGAATCTCATCCTAGTTCCTCCCTTTCTTGCATCAAAGAGCAGTTTTGCCTTAAAAAAACAGGTGTTTAAATGAAGTAACCTTGGTGTTAAACACTGTAGTTAGATAGAAGGGCCTAAAAAACAAATGTTAGTGATCACAACTAGAAATTATTTACAACAGGTATCAGGGAAAGAATTGTTCTTCATTCATACTGGTCCTAAATCTATATAATGTTTTCAACGCATCTTTAAAACGCATCCCCCGGTAAATCAGTGTTTTCACTCTCAAGTCAAGATGTCTGCCATGAAATAGACTGATAGTTGCAAAATAAAATACAACAGGAGAGATTTTAGGGATGACATCCAAAATACATGTTTTGTCAAGTTTTTCCAAATACTTAAAATGAAGAAAACTGAAGATCTCAATCCGAAAAGCCAAGACCAGGAAAAATAACCCCAAAAGTAAGTCTTCACAGGGTTAAAAGTTTTACCGGGGGGGAGGGGGGAATTTGTTTAACTTAAATGATTTGCACTATAAAATAAAACAGTCAAGCAGTGCATCAATTCTCCAACAACTTCAGTTTTTACATTTATAAAAGATTAAAATAATTAGGCAGACCACAATTGTTTTTGATGATTTTAAAATTATAAATTAACAGAAAATTAATGTCAGTTCTTCTGTTCTCCATTTAGCACAACAGATGGTTGTTTTACTGGGAAAAAAAAAAACTGACATTACTAAATCATACAAAAAAAAAGTTCTTATCTGGAATAAAAAGTCCATTCAGTCTTAAAATCAATAAAAGAAACAAATCTCACATCTGTGTAAAATTCCAACCTTAAACCAGATAAATCGGTCCATCTGTTTAATATTATCCCAGGCATTCTGTTCTGCAGATCAGAACTAAAAATCATCTTTGCTTTTCCTTACCACCCGTTAGCTCCATTGTTAACTTCTCATTTTCAATCATCTTTTTCTTTTCCTCCAGCTCTGCGATTAGGTTTTCCTTCAGTTCGACCTTTTTATCATCAAACTCCTTCACTGCTGCCTTCTTCTCTTTTATGTAGTTCCTCTCCACCTGCTCCGTCTGTAGAAATTAAAAAGCCACCATGTTTGCCTTTTATTTGCAGTAAAAAGAGAGATGTACACATCATTTAATAGGCTCATTAAAAGTGCTTACCTCAAGGTGAAGAAACAAATCTGTGAAGAAAAAAATAAAATATGACTTAATCTAAAGACACATTATATTATCCTGACTTCAAGCTATGTCCAATGGCATGATTTCTTTGATTGTCAGGTTGTGAAATATTAATGCATTTTTCCTTTAAAGCGAATTCATAAGCAGGCCTTTAAAAGGCCACTGACTTTATTGCCATAAGAAGGAATGATTAAATGAGCCAGTAGTTGGTGTTACTACATTTTCCTCATAAAGACTTTCTGATTTGCATAAAGGATGGGCATCTAATCCTTTCTGGAACAAACGTCAAAACCTCTTTTATCCAAATGTAAAATACTTCTGCTGTGGCCTGTTTTTATTAAAAGTTCATATACGAATAGGTGGATACCATTTTTTTTAATGGCAAAAAAGCACCACACACACACGCAGAGAAATAGACAAAAAATATAGATCTATGCACATTATACATCCTCCCACCTACTCATTTTTGTAACAAAAGAGCTAAAATTGAATATTTGCCGTTTTTGTTCCTCACTCTTTATTG
Organism: Cyprinodon variegatus; assembly: GCF_000732505.1. Classification (NCBI taxonomy): domain Eukaryota; kingdom Metazoa; phylum Chordata; class Actinopteri; order Cyprinodontiformes; family Cyprinodontidae; genus Cyprinodon; species Cyprinodon variegatus. The sequence continues at coordinate 1,092,141 of NW_015150633.1, read as the reverse complement.
ACTGGGCTGCTTCCTATCAGGAAAATATGCCATTGCTGAGCATTGGAACTAACACACACTATAGCGTTGTCCCCATTGCTCTTAATCCAAGTAATAAAATCTAAATCAGAAGTGAACAGAGACTTTAATGTGACTACCAAATACCACACCAAAGCAGTCCTTCTCTAATGCTTTGACAAATATATTCAACAAAAATATAAACTCAATACTTTTGGTTTTGCTCTCTCTCTCTATATATATTTTTTAGATGACAGTGTGTGTGGCGTCATGTGGGTAAGAGGTGTTCTCATATTAATGTTGTGGATCGAGTTGCCCTTGGTGCCGGTGGGGTTATGTTATGGGTCTGTTATAGAGGAAGAACAAAGGTCCATTTTATTGATGGAATTTCAAATGCACAGCAATACTGTGACGACGTCCTGAGGATCATAGTTGTGCCAAACATCCAATAACATAGCCTCATGTTGCAGCAGGATAGTGCATGGCCCCATGTTGCAGGGATCTGTACACAATTCTTGGAAGTCTAAAATATCCCAGTTCTTGAACGGCCTGCATACTCACTGGACATCTCACCCACTGAGCGTGTTTTGGATGCTCTGGATCAGCATATATGACAGCATGTATCAGTTTCTGCCAATATCCAGCAACTAGGGATGGGCGATATGTTATCGTGTGCGATATATCGTCAAAGAAATTCCTCATGGTAACAATTTGTCATCTCGCGATAAAAACGATAAACTCCCGCCTGTGACGTATACTGCGCGTGACACACCTGCAGTCCAACTCACGTGCGAGCCATGCGCAAACAACAAGCATGGCGGAAGGTGGAGGAGACGTGCCCCAAGACCTGGTTCCTAAAAGAGGCTCCAGCTCCATTATCTGGAACTGGTTTGGATTTAAAAAGTCTGATATGGAGAAAGTCGTAATATGCAAAGTTGGCAGACAACCTGTGACGACAAAGGACAGCAACACTACCAATTTATTTCACCACCTAAAACACAAACCGGAATATGATGCTAGTCAGAAGATGTGCTGCGATGCAGCGGAAGCCTCGACTTCGAAAACCTCTGTTAAGAAACCGACTGCCACTCAAATAAAACTTGCTGACGCGTTTGCTTATTCCACACCATATGACAGCCAAAGCAAGCGATGGAAAGAGTTAACAGAGGCCGTTGCGTTTTGCCTGGCTAAAGATATTTTGCCGCTTCAATCTGTGGAGAAGTAGGGTTGCACAGAGAGGTATTTCAGTTTTTATATTGTTTTAAAAATTTTTGATATTATTTATTTTTATTTCATTGTTTAGCATGCTGACGATCCTGCTAGTCTTATTTGTACATTCTTGCACAAAGAAGTATTTCAGGTTTTAGATGTTTTTTGGAATTTATTGAAATTATTTATTTCTATTTTAGTATTTAGATTTTTCTGTTTTTTTCCCTTTATTCATCATGCCATTTGCACATTTTTGTAGCCCAACAGAAAAAAAATTTGTTACAGGTTGATATAACATTTGATTTTTATTTTTAGTGAAGTGAGTGTAATGTATGTTAGAACTTGCACTGGTATTTATTTATCCAATATATGGCATGTTCCAGCAACTGGTAATTTACACATCTATTTATATTAGGAGGTGATTACTGATTAGTTTTAGTTTTCAGTAAAATACTTTTTAGTTCTGTTTCTCAATTTATCAGGTTGTATTTACAGTTGCACTACTTTGCAACTTTTATAAGCCAAGTTATATTTGCTGTGTAGCATTTAAATAAATGTGAAATTTGTTCTCATATTTCAGGCTTGTTTGATTGGTTTGATACATTAGGCTGATATTGTGTTTTTGTTTTGTTTTTTATCGTCACTTATCGTTATCGTGGTAAAACCTAGAAATTATCGTGATAAATTTTTTAGCCCATATCGCCCATCCCTACCAGCAACCTCACACAGCCACAGAAGAGCAGAGGACCAACGTCCCACAGGCCACAACTAACTGAGGCAGTGCAACACATATAAAACAAAAGTGTACCTTTCAGAGTGGCCTTTTATTGTGGGCAGTCTATGGCAAACCTGTGCACCAATCATGGTGTCTAATCTGCATCTTAATACTGCACACCTGTGAGGTGAAATACATTATCTCAGCGAAGGAGAAGTGCTCACCATCACAGATTTGTGGTCTGTGAACAATATTTGAGGAAAATTTCTATATTGTGTATGTGGAAAAAAAGTTTTAGGTGTTAGACCTCATCGCCTAAGAAATGGGAGCAAAAGCAAAAGTGCTGCATTTTTATTTTTGTTGAGTGTATGATTGCACTGTGTCTTCAGCAATGACACAAAATAAAAAGATAACAGATGACAAGGGTCTCAGGAAGACCAGCTTTTCTTAAGATAGTTTCTATGGAGGTATTACTGGTAGTAGGTAATATTAGTAGGCAGATGTTTTTTGGAAAACATAAACTCTCAGAGAGCTCAATACAGAAAAGTATTGTCTAGCTCAAATTAGTTAAACTCACACTAAAAATACTTCTATCTATAATATGGATAATTTTATAACTAGATACTAAACAGCTAGACACCCACATGACACCAGGAAATATTTCACTTTTTTCTTAAGTCGAATAACATCTTCAATAATTTTTTTTTTTCTTTAGCAGAACCAGACCTCTGTGGGTCAGAGAGCAGACAGGTGATGAGGCAGACTGATGCAACCGACAGCCTCAACCAGGAGCTTTTTATGGCAAGGCTGACGTTCAGCTAGGAAAATGGCATCAAGTTACAACAGTTTCATTTTAGTTTGAAGCTAAAATAAAAGCAAAAACATCTTGAAAGATAAGATGTCTGGCTAGCTGTTAGCATTCAACCGATGAAGATCTTACAAATTTACTGTTAAAAAGATATTTTAGCTCTTGGGAAGAAGACCATTTATGAAAAAAAAAAACTCACTTGGAGAAAAACAACTACTTCAATATTAATTTGGACTAAGGATTTTTATAAAAACAGACGTTTGATAGACTCATAACACTTACAAAAAAAAAGAACAAAAATTAGCTTGCCATGTAAGGACTTTTATAAATACTTATTTTTTTAAGCATCCTAATAAAATAAGCAGTGTGGATAATTTAAAAGAAATTAGCTAACATTGATCCAAAAAAAGATAATAAAATGAGTCATCCACGTTAAGTTTTCAATGTGTGAGATCCCATCATGGTAAACGTATTTTGATGCGCAAGAAGCTGCCATGATTTTCTCTTTAAAACAAAAATCATTTGAACTTGCAATTTCTTTCTGATTCTATTCTGGCCGCATCATTTGGTGGGGTTTGCTTTTTAATGATGGCTTAATGGTAAAAATGGGTCTGATCACGAACCATTGATCCCCTGTTAATTTAGTCTAACATAAAGGTTAGACCATATGATTTCCACGATCCAGAAAATGAGGACAGAATCGCAGAATTTAGCAAATAAAATGGAATCTAGTACAAAAGATGGAACCTCAGAGGGTTTACCTAAACGAGAAGGTAATTTCTGAGGTATTTTGTCCACTGCAAAAGCCTCCATCTACCGTTACCTAGCTACGTGGGACAGGCTCAGGTCAGCCATGGAGAAGTGGCAATTAGAAAGAATAAAGTCCAAAACAAATCTAAACAAATGTGAAACCTGGAACTAATTTGAAGGCAGAACAATCCTCCAGAGATTTTATTCCTCTGAGGAGCAACTCTTATCAGCAAATGATTGATTGGACACGTAATAATATATGTGATGACCACCTCTGGTCAGAGTCACATCACAAACAGGGAAAAGCAGCAAGCTAGCGCTAGGTATGAACTCTTCAGCATTTAAATACATCAGCACAAGCGAGGCGTGAGTTTATTTAACGCACATTAATTCTGATTTTGGGCTTTAAAAAAAAAAAAAAAAGACAGGTAAATATTGCTTTGAACACCTCTGAAAGCTGGAAGAAGTAGAATTAAGCATGGATCCAGTTTAACAGGCAAATGTGGACAAAGTGTTAGTTTGTAGGTTTCTATGGATCTTTATGAGACATTTCTGTTCAACTCTAAAGTACTTTTATAATAGGACACATTTTCATGTGAGATTATGTTATACACACAAAATAATTTCTGTTCTATGAAAACAGATAAATAAAAGGGTAAATACTAAATATTTTTAAATAACTTGCAAAAGCATGTAAGATTCTGCAAAATCCCAACTATTTATTTCTGAAAATGAAACAAGTCAATATGTTTTGAATTTGGGGGCCATTTGCAAAACACTTTTTAGTAACTTTATAACCACAAATTTTTCAGGTAATTTTCAGGTTCATGAAAATGGTTAAAAGGAAAATGGGGAATTGAGGAAAGAAAAAGCAGGATTTAACAAAATTAGTGGTATTTTGGAAAAAGGAAAAGTGATTATTAGGGCCTACATAAAGGTACCATTTCTTACCAATACAATTATATTTCATCAGACTGGGCCTACCCCAGATGCAGGATTCCACCATCTAATTGACATCAAATGAAGTTTGAGTTATGGCATGTATGTTAGTTAAAAATAAAGCCAGTAAATCTGATGAATATTATAAATTTCAGTGTGAGTATTAGCCAAGGTTCCCTGGTAGTTAGTGTCTTTGTTTACACTGATAACAGCTAATGGTTCAGCTTTGATCACTCTGACCATTTCACTCTACTGCCACCTTTTTAAAGATAAAACTCATCCTATTTTACTTTAACATGACTGGATGACGGCCAGTGTAACTGCTTTATTATAGAATACTCTGGAACTTGCAGTAACCTACTCTTAACACAAATGCATTAAGTCAACAAAGCATGTTCTTGCCGGCATTTCGGAGCCTCTCTTTGTATTGCTGGTCCAGCTTCTTCATCCTCTTCTGATATTCCTGCAGGGTGCCTGCAAGAACAAAAATCAGAACTTAAGTCTTTTGTTTGTGTCCATGTCTAACTGGCTGTTTAAATTGATTCTTTCCACAGGAGGAATAATTCCAACATTTCAGAGTGTAATAAAATAATAAATCACTAATCTCACTGTTTAACCTAGGATTTTGTCAAGTCTTGCAATGTTTCTGACATACTGAAAGGGTTTGCACATTAGTCACCATAAGCCATATTATAACGGCAGCGACTCTCTGCATCCACCCACACTATATCTGAGATTACTCTGACACTGGAGTCACATATTGATGCACAAAGCAAATTATATTAGACAACAGTTTTCACCATCCACATCAGCCTGAGCCAAAAAGGCCCAGTGGGAGCAGCTAATGGTGCAACAGAACTGGAAACAGCACAGCCAGCAGCTGAGAAACAAAGCGAATCCGTAAACAAAAGACAGACTGGATTTCATCATTTATGACGTGGCTGTATGTTTCTCTTAAACTTTGTGACAAAAATTACAATTATTAAACTCTCTTTTTGGAGACATTATTACCAAGTCACAAAAAGCACCATCTAAAATACGTCCTTTATTTGACATTTACTAAAAACAAAACATTTATTACCTTCTTGTAGTTGCTGCAGCTGTCTTTTTAATGAGGCCAGTTTATCCTGATACATTCTGGAAATAAATAAACAATAAAAAATCACAATCAGGGAACGGGAACAGCAATTAGAAAGTCTGATTCATAATTAGAAAATAAAAAAAGAAAGAACAACTTACTGTTCCTTAATTTCAACATAGTCCTCCTCATCATGTTTGGCAAGATCTGTCTCACTTGCATCTTCAGTGTCTGGAAACAGGAATAGCAGGGGTTTAAATTCCAATCCCTCCAAGATAAAACTTTCACACATATATTTAAAGAGGTTTTTTTTTGGCAGCCATAAGAAAGGTTGATAATGATCCTCTGCAAACAGGAAAAAAATCCTGCGCATCAAAGGACGTGCTTGGCAGTAGTGAGGTAATGGTGATCACTGTTCTTGTGATGCCCTGCGATGTGTTTGAATTGTTGATCATAAATCCACATACAGTATGTCCTATAACACGGGCAGAAGTTCGGCTAATGTCAACGTGGATACATCCTGCAGCGTCATTTAGTAAGTTTAATCAAAAAGAACCATTGATACAATTAATAAAACTCTCTGTTAGTCAGTGTGCAAATTAAACTTTCAACATTAGCCGCATGAGATGATTAATCAGCCAATTCTGGTTCTGCTTGCGGTAACTCTCCCAATAGAAAGCTAACATCGATGCTAAACGACGTGTCAAAGTCGGAAGCGAAGTTTATACCTAAAAGCCGAACTAGAGCTTCTTTTTTATTATTTGGAAGAACTGAAATAAACGAGAAAGAAAAGAGAGGCCCGAGTTAAGCTGACACGGCAAGTTTCATTTTCAGTTAGCAATAGTGTGCTAGCTGAAGTTAGCTCTGCTGTTAGGGAGAGGAACCCCGGCTGGTAGCTCACAAGGACATCAAAAACACACCAGGAAGAGCAAAACAACATGAAATAAAGCAGGATTTTTGCTCTGAATGTCAGCGTCAGCTGGATAGCAAACCTTGTAGTGTTGTCATCGCCCTGTTTTACTCCTCGCCTTTCTTTAATAGATTCACCGCAATCCGCCTGGTCTGACTGAGGAGCGTGGAAAGGGCACAGCAGTGGACACAGCAGGCAGACAGACAGGCAGCAAGCAGACAGCCAGGCAGGGCCAACCTGTCAGCGCCCGCAGCTAACGTCACGAGCTCGCTGGCTGGCTAATTAGCGGCGTTTATCAATAAAAGCTATGGATTAATAATAGTCATAACCGTAGATGAGGTTAACTTCCAGATTTCCAGACTTACCCTAACTTTCCCTCACAATGAATGATCTTATAATTATGTCAGGGCAACAGTAACCACAAGGCAGACAAACAAATGAGTTTTAAACAAAATACATTTTAAGAGAAACATACATAAAATAATAACAGTAAATTAAAGAAAATATATTCATTACTGTACATTTATGGCAAAACCTATTAGTTTAACTGATTAGCAGGAGAGATATCAGAATCATTCATCTAAATATATTAAGAATCTAAAGTATGATCACAATATAGTTCCATCAATTACAAAACAAAATCTATCAGTTAAGGCAAAATTATTGACATTTTCTGTTTATGCATGCATATATCTACACCAACCACTTATGAGTTAAATAAAAAATGGATACTGGTTTAATTCATCCTGTCTTTATTAAAATGCTGCAATTGTTTCTCCTTGTTTTTTGGTGCGTTTCTTTGCAGGGGGGTGGGGTCTTACATACCTGTCAGAGCTAGAAATCAGTCAGGTAAAAGCCACTATTTGTTACTAGATTATAAATAAAACGACAGTCAGTTCTTCCTTTATTGGAAGAAACAAAAACAAAACTCTTAAGTTTCTGTACCGAAGCGACTAATCTTATTTTTTCCTCAGTATTAGTTGGATTTAAGATCGACCTTTACTATCCCTTAAATATGTAACAAAAAACAAAAAAAACAAAAAAAAAAGAATCGGCACATTAATCCAAATATTTGATGTTTAATCTTAATATTTTGATTTGGATCTCTAAAAAGGTGAAATACACAAACTTAATCTGTTACTATTTAGAAACCATCTACATGCTTACAGTCGAAATCCCCTAAATGTGTTTTTCAGCCATACAATCGTGTATAGATTATATTTTGTTGAAAGAAAATGGTCTAAGGCATACAAGCCACCCACTTTAAGTAGCTAATAATCATCTGGGAGGAGTCTATCTTTAGAAGGACACGCTAGCGGGTTAGCCTAAAAACACATTGATGTTGATGTATTAGTTACGGAATTAAAGGCAGAAGTTGAACCTAAATTAGAATATTATATGTAAAATAATATATATAACAACAAGAGCATAATGTTAAAACGCATTCTTTGACATTGTTATAGCTATATTACTGCAACTACTCATTTCCGTTTCTTCTCCAAAGAGTAGACGGAGCCCGACAGTTAATGTGTTGCTGAGGATTTCTTCAATTACCTTCCTCCGAGTCTCTTCCTCTAAAACTCCGGTCATCGTCCTCATCCACGCTATCCAGCTCCTCTTCGTCGTTGTAATAATCCACCATGGGGGAAATCAAAGTGGAAGCCATTTATCCGTTAGGATGTAAACAAACATGAAATAAACAATCGATTTGTGTTTTGCAGGCTGCTTGAAACTGCGCCTACAACTGGCAGGACCTCTTTATACCAGGCTGTCCACGTTTATGCCTGAACACAATTTTTGTCAAAAAGTAATGTAGGATTGTTTTAAGTATGATACGAAAATTTGTTTTTTTATACCAACCCCTGTATGATAAATAATATTTTTTATTTATGGTAATAAATGTGTTATAATCTCCTAGTGAAAAAACAATGGTGCTCCTTCTGCTGGCATTAGAAACTGGGGACTCCAACTCGTTTTAAAGGGGAAAAAAAAAAAAACTGGAACAGCTTATCTAAAGAAATATTCTCCTAAATCAGTGTATTGTTTGAAATTACTACTAACTGCAACAATTAGGGTGTATTTTCACTATTTACATCCCCAGACACACTTACTATACTTTGAATTCCAAACAGTAAGATCTGGATTTTACTATGCATTGCACCTCATTTCCTATTAGGCTATTTATAGAACTATTTACTTACAACAAGAAAGAATGCAAAAAAAAAA